>NC_088857.1:7582500-7882500 GCF_963853765.1 Magallana gigas
AAAGGAGGCGTTTTAAAACAGAAAATCAGGACTTTTTACATTCTAGCGTATGAACGTAGTGTGGACAGAGGGGTATTTTAAAAGTTAGATCAAAATGAAAAAAATATGGATTTTAAATCACCTTAAAAGTGCTAATAAACTGTATTTCATCGTATGTTTGACAAGAAATGTTTTTGGTTTTATTTATGTATCAAACTTGGAAGACTGTACACATACTATGAAACGAAACTAATGTATAATCTAACAGATCTTAAACTAACAGGTAACATTAAAGAGACTTTTTATGAAACAAAAATCTGATGCATTTATGCCTTTTTTGTAACACGATACTTAAGAATTCTCGGAAGTCGTTTTTCGGAGAATAAAGGTATTACGTAGATTTCAAGTTTTGATATACACAAAGCTCTCTTGTGCAGTGTGGTTGTTGAATTGAACATTTGAGAAAAATATAAGGGCTTTTGACAATTGGTTAAGACTGGGTTTTCCTTCATCATTTTTAATCAATTTTATGTGGAATTCTGGAGCGAGATAAAATTTAAGTGAGTGAGTCAACTTTCAGGTTAATTTTATATCCCTCGTTTTCCATCCCCGGGGACGGAGCAATGGAGGACCCAGGGAGTGACTTGTCCCAGCTGGACACACTGACCGAAGAGTCCATACTTGAGACGGTCAAGAAAAGATACCAGAAGGATGAAATCTATGTAAGTCCCTCTCTCTTTCTGTGTTTTTTTTAAATCTTTTATACCACAAAATTTTTTGTCTTGCAATCTAAGTTAAAGATCAGCATTATATATAATTTCTGAGCATTTCATAGCTAAAATCGACATACATGCATTTTGATAGAATAAGTCTATGCATCAACATCGGTAGTAGAGAAACTTGCTGTAAATATCGAGACTCTCCACTACATTTTAAATTTAATTTAGCGTTATCAGTTTCTTCCATTTGAAAGAAAAAAACCCAAACGTCCAAGATACAAAAGAATATCATTTAGCAAATTAAAGACGTAAATATTAAATAATATTTCATTTTTTGCATATCATTAACAATATATCTATAAGTATGATGCAATGATACTGGAAAATCGTCTTTATTTTTATTTTTATTTTAATCCGTCAAATATCTAAATGCATTCAGTTTTTAGTTTTCTTCTCGGCCAAAAAAAACCAAACCCCTAACACACAGACACACACGCGAACTGAAACATGATAAATGCATTTTTTCCTAAGACGCAGTTGCAAAAACACAATCAGACAATGCATAACCCCCGCTGCTTTTTTGTCTCTGTATATGGGGTAAGGTAATAGTATGAGTCATGAAGGGGTATAGAATAAAGTTTTACACGAACCATTATAAAAGTATAATATAACAATATCTTGTAAAATATATGCACATATAAAGTATTCCATGTGTAATTGAAATATCACCCGACAATAAGCGGTACTCAAGTGTGCTTTTGGGTTCATTTTTGCAACGAAGGTTAACGTGGCAAACATGCAATTGCAAAGAAACTTTGCAGAGAAAATATAAAGAAATAAGATGTATATTAATGGAAGTGCGTGAGCTTTACTGCAAAGTCTGATAAAACAAAACTGATTAATAACGTTGGCCATTGTAAAACACACTTTCTGTGTTAAAATGCAATTATCTTTAAAATATATTTATTGGAATTTATTTTCACGGATTTCAATGAAAAATATGGTACTTTCTCTTAAGTAAGCAATTGAAAAAATATAGTTTCATCGTATTTCAGCCGACGAGCATACAATGCATATAACATTACAAAGATTCTTTCTCTGCTTGTATCACCTTTCATGTGATCTTTGCTTCTATAAGCGTCTTGTTGCATTTATTACATGTATTTTTTGTCCTCTGTAATTAATGCCAATCTTGCGTGCAAAAACGTCCAAAACAGTAATGGATTTAAAACGGTTATGCATGTAAGGCTATGTTACAAATGCCATAGGGTCGATACGAGCCTGAAAGGCAAACTGCAATGAATCGCAAACAATAAGAGAACATTGGTTTCATAAATGTAAATATATAGGACCTAAGGAATGTAAATAGATGTATATTGCAGACAATGATATTTACCTCAAAATCTGATGGAACACCAAAGTCATAAGGCAATGGATTGGAAAGAAAATACCAACACTTAATTTAAAGCTACAAAACAAACTTTTTAGCAATTATTGCATAATGCAAAGTCAATTAAATGCCAATTTGAGTTACAAAATATTACTGACCATGCAAAATGAGCAAAACTGTTTGCAAATATTTGATTGAAATAACAAAGTAAATACAAATTCGATGTCAGTTCTATTATTGCATATTCAATTTGATTCCAGTCCAGTGTTGGGGAGGACATTTTGCTAGCAGTCAACCCATATAAAGAACTCCCGATTTATGACAGGAAGGTGAGTGAATTGACGCCTTGATATCCCTAACGCAGCTCTATGTATAACTTGAGATTTAAAAATAAAGTCATGTAATAGTCTTTAATTAAAGATAAAAATTCTCGATTTGTTTGATTTATGCCTGTATCGATAATAGTTTGATATATTTTAAGTATCCGTTTAACAAAGGCTTTGCAAAAATAGCCCAATGCCTGAGCATCTTCATTCATTTCATGGTACTTAAAAAAGGGTGAAAAAATAAAAGTCAATTCACAAGATGATATTTCAGAAATCTAAAAAGATACTTATATATATATATATATATATATATATATATATATATATATATATATATATATATATATATATATATATATATATATATATATATATATATAGGATTAGACTGCCAGAAGTGGTCTATTTAAATCTAAGCTCAGAATTTTTTTTAATTTCCATTTTCTCTGGTAATAAACAACCTAGGGTTTAGTTAATGGCGCTGTTGTAATGTTGTCTGTTGGCTCTCTGTTGTACGCGCACACAGTCACAACAACAAAAAGATGTATTTTCAAGATATTTCCAAAACAAACATGTATTTTTGGCGTTGCAAGTATATATGGATCACATCAATTGGGTTATCAAAATAATAATAAGTAGTATCTGCATATATAGGTATCTTATTATCATAACGGTTTTGACTAGTAAATAACTACCTCTTAATTTAACTATATATTTACCTTTGAATATCTCTGATTATCACAGAATCACGAAAAGTACCGGTCGGAAAACTTTAAAACAAATTTACCTCCTCATGTTTTCCGCGTTGCGGCACAAGCGTACATCAGGATGCGCCAGAAACAGTCTATCCAGATTATTCTGGTTTGTGGCGAATCTGGTGCTGGCAAAACAGAGAGCGCCAAATACATGGTGCAGCATTTCATGCAGATGTGTCCTGACGACGCTGGAGACCTTCACGAGAGGATAATCAGAGTAAAATTGAATCGAATAGTTTTTTTGTTTTTTTTTACCTCGTGAGTCACACAATTTTGTGATAATTGAAAAATTGTCGTCGATTTTATAAACAAATACAACATCAAGCTCATGTTTATCATCTAATGTAATAAAGTGAAATATTACATTTATGTAAAATTGATTAACGGAATCACATTTTGAAAGTGATATTTCCTATTATACTAATGATACTGATGAAATTATATTGGATATCCAAGTAAAATGTATAAATACTGTAATACATTGTCAGGTAAACCCTTTGTTAGAAAGTTTTGGGAACGCCAAAACAATGATGAATGACAACTCCAGCAGATTTGCAAAATTCCTTGAATTAAATTTCGGACAGGGCGGACAAGTGATCGGAGGTAAAAAAAAAAACCTAAACATATTAAATGAATCATATTGTGGATACGTTTGGTGTCAATGTTAATACGTGTTTTTGAAGGGTTCTGTATGTTAAGATGTCAATTTTCTTGTATGATTCTTGCATATTTAAATGTCATGTATCTTATTTCATTTATTTACGATAATTTACAATATTATTAAATTTACAATTTATTTTTGTATGTTTTATAGTCACGTTCTTGATTTGACTTTTGAATATTTAGCGTCAATCAGAGATTACATGTTAGAAAAATGTCGAGTAGTTGGAAGAAATGAAGATTGTGGGGAAGGGAACTTCCACATATTCTATCAAATGTTTGCGGGCCTATCACAACAGGAAAAACAAGATCTATTCCTGTTAAAACCAGAAACTTACAGGTAATACTTTGTGTTTATTAGAAAAAGCACATATGGTACATGTAGCTGATTGACGACATAGTATAAAGGAGGTTAGGGCAAAATGCCTACATCCACAATAGTGGAAAAAATTGTAGAAACTATTAGAATTATGAATGTTTTTCAAGTATACTTATTGAACAGAGATCTAGACTAAGTCTGGGTTTTTTCTTATAGAAGACAGTTTCATCGTTTACATTTGTAATAGTCTGCAGTTTCCTTCATTACAGCAAATTAATTGAACTGATTTTTTCCATATTGACATATACAAATTTTTTTTTTTTAGAAATAATCCGGTAATATTTTTGATCTAGCACACAGATGATTTTTATTCTACATTCGTAATTTTTTTTCCAGCATTTTGAAAGGAAGCATAAAAAGTCTAAAAATGACTAACCACTACGAGAACCAGTACAGGGATAACATGGAAACTTTGAAAATAATCGGCATGACGGAAGCTGTATGTTTATTTTTCATTTTTTCGTTTCTAAGCAAGTTTGATTCATAGTAACTGTTCTTAAACCATTACATGGTAGCTTTACATTATATCTCACTGAACAGGATAAAAAGGTGATGCACTGTATGCTGGCCGCCATTTTGCATCTGAGTCAAATAGAGTTCCATGAGACAGACAAAGCATCAGGACAACTGGATATTGGTGACACAGAGCTAGTTGATCAAGGTTTAAAATGAGACAACTATTCTATTAACACATATAATAAATTGCTGCAAAGAGGTTTAAATATTCTCCATAGAAATATTTTAAACAATTTAAAAAAAAAGAACTTGAAAAGATGAAAATCTGTCATCTTAGTTTAAGGATATTTTATATTTGTCATCATCGATATCATACCTTTTATTATATTAAGAAGGTTAGACATTTATTTGCATGTCATGTTCTATGATTAGATATCACAGTACGCATGCTCTTATTACAGCGGCCTCTTTGTTGGAGGTCAACAGTGAGGCAATGGGACACGCTCTGATTTCATCAACAACCACGATGCCAGGTAAGCTTCTATTTTAATGTATTCTTACTCTCAATTTAATATTTGAGTTTTTCTAACTTTTGTATTGATTATCTATTAACTCTAAAAATATACAGGTATGTTCAAACTAACAGTCCACTGCTTTCTAATTGTATAAAACTTGCTCTGCAAATGATTTCGCCTAAATTATTAATAGGAAATTATCAGGTTATGGTATCCTTCTTTTCTTCATTATCTCTCATTTTGATACGGTTTAAATTGTAAATAAACCTGTGAAGAACCAATAAAATGTTGTAAAATGTTGTAGATTATTGTTACAGTTTTAGTTCAAGCTATTTAATTACCATTTTAAAAAAGCTTTTAACATATGGACCATGCAGTCAATCTCCAATCCCTCTTTTTATTTTTAAATATTCTTTTAGCCTTTGTTTTAGTACTAATGATTTGCTTTGTGATTTATCTTAGCATGAAACAGCTAGATCTATTTTATACCTTAATCTTGTTTATGATGATAATTTATAAAGATATCATAAAGTTATATCGTCTGAGATAAAATAATAATGATACAGTACACCAACATAAAACCTTATGTGAAGAGGGTTGTAATAAATGAACGTAAAATGTCGTTGCTGTTTGAGAGTCTTTCTTCACTTTGAAGATATTGAACAAACTTATTCATTGATGTTATAATCACGCTAATCTGTCACTCCATTAAGACAGACATGAGGTAATCGACAACAATTGTTATAATTGAGTGTAATCAATTAGTGTTTTCAAAGTAATTGAAACAATTTGTAATTAACCTTTCCTTCAATTAGAGGTAATTGAATGTATTTTAACAAATTAAAAATCATGTATTTTTAATTACTTTTCAATTACAATTCAATTAATTTTCATCCAAGTCAAAAGTTGAAATGTGTGTTTAATAATGATATTCAATGATACTAAATTAATTTATAGTTCTTGGACATTTTATAGCAAAATTTGTTAAGAATGATTAAAAGGAACTCCAACCTTTCCAAACATCATTGCACATAAAACCTTGTTTATCTCAAAGCTGTTTATACATGTATGTGTTCTCAATATTTTTGAAAATAAGAGAAAAGCATTTGAAATATATTCGATTACATTAGTCAGAGTTATTGAGGGTAATTACATTTGAAAAAAAAATCAATGTAATTGTACTTTTATGTAATCAATTAAATTTCAAAGTAATTGAAACCAACCCTGCATAAAGAATAAAAAAAACTTTCCATAAAAGGTGAAGAAACTATTAGCTATAAGAGTTTAGACCAGGCAAAGGACGGCAGAGACGCACTGGTGAAGCACATGTATGAGAGACTCTTTGGTTGGATCGTGAAGAAAATTAATACAAACCTTCGTCCAAGGTAACTGGCCGATCTGAAATACAAATGCGTGGTGCATTGATTCACTAACATGTAAATTAATGCTGTTAATATTTGAAATGTACTGAATTAACTCAAATATAAAGACCAATGTCTAAACTTAGCTTTCATGAGCACTTTTGGCACTAAATCCAAATTTGTAGGTCACAAACAAAAGTTACAGAAATTGGAATTTTGGATATAGCCGGATTTGAAAACCTACACACCAACAGTTTCGAACAGATGTGTATTAACATGGTCAATGAGAGACTACAGTACTTCATGAATAATGTGGTGCTTATCCAGGAGAAAAAGATTTACGAATCGGAAGAAATACCGTATGAACATGGGGAATTCAAAGACAATATGAACATCATACAGTTGTTTGAAATTCCTGTAAGTTGTGTTTAACCTTTTCTAAAAAAAATATGTTTTAAATAAAAAGAAAAGTTTCCCTTTTCAAAAAAAATTGAATGACGGAAAATCGAAAATGAAATTTTTTTTATCAATCTTATTACAGAAAAAAGGAATCTGGCCAAGTTTAGATGAAGAATCCAAATTTCAGCTAGGAACAGATTTCAATTTTGTAAAAAGATTGAAGGATAATTTTCCAAAAGGACATGCATGTTACCCCCTTTTGACATTTGCTCCAGGCGATCGGATAGAATTTAGCGTCAAACACTTTGCTGGAGCTGTAAGATATATTAGTAATTTTATTGCTTGCACATGAATTTAATGCACACAAGTGTGTTTAATCATTTTTTGTACTTTAATTATCAATATTTAGCTGTTTTGGGTACTTGTTTTTAGGTCACTAAAAAGTTTATTATAGGTATGGCCAAAGAGCACCCCCCCCCCCAATTTTCAAAAATCGTTTTCTCTACTCCCACACATGTGAGGAAAAGACTGAATGCATGTTTATGATGTCCATAAATTCCTCTACCAAAATTGTGAAATTCATTACTCCTGGTCAGGGGTTCAGGCTCAAAGGTGGGGCCAATATGACCATATAGTAAAAATGTATTAAATCCTAGAAAATCTACTTTTCTCCCATACATATTTGTTAAACTAAATGCATGGTTATGCAGCCCTCTACCAAAATTGTGAAATTTATGGCCCCTGAGTCAAGGATTCAGGCCCTAGGGCGGGGCCTATAAAGCCATATTATGAATTTGTTTTACATCTTAGAAACTCTCTTTTTTACTCCCACACATGTGGGGAAAAACTGAATGCATGGCTATGATGTCCACAAACTCCTCTATCTAAATTGTGAAATTCATGGACCCTGGGTCAGGGCTTCAGACCCGGGGGGGGGGGGGGGCGATATGACTATAAAGTGATAGTGCATATTTTATTTAAAATATTTTTTCTTTACTTTTTACACATCTGTAAGGAAAACTTGACCTCATAAATATGTTAACAAGGAAGTCCTATACACTATACTAAATTGTATATTTTGTGTCCCTTGGAGTTTTGACTCTATGGCCAAAGTGGATGTAAAGTGTAAATGCATATAATGTTTAAAAATTATCTTCTCTTCTCCCACAAACTTGTAAGGAAAACCGAATTCATAATTTTTTTACTATGAAACTTTGTACTAAAATTATGAATTTCATTTATCCCGAGCTGGGGGTTCTGAATCTAGATCAAAATAGTTGTACATGTATTATGTTAATGAATTTAATTTTTTAAAAATGTCTTCCTGACTTTTGCTGATACTTAATAAAAGCTGACCTCATATAAAGAGAGGAAAAAAAAGACATCTATCAAATTTTAAATTCATGTCTCCCAATGTAGGGATTTGAATGTAGGGCAGGGCCAAAAGCAATATACTATATGGGTTTTTAGAGCATGATGTTGTTAGAATAAGCATCGAATGTTAATGTATATAATGTTAAAAAAACATTTACTGACACAGAATAAAAACTGACCGCATACTTAGGAAAAGAAATATAAGGCAGTCTTCTTTGATAATATTTCATGTCACCTACATGTAAGGCAAGGGTTATGGCTGGGGAGGGGGGAGGGGGTACATATTTGTCTCATTTTTTTTATTCCGCTTAAGAATTTCAATGAAAGAAATGACTTAATTCACATATTTAGAAAAGAGCAGGAATGAAGGTGTCTATCAAAATTGGAATATGAGGGGGAGGGGTACATATTTGTCTTATTTTTCTATTCCGCTTAAGAATTTCAATGAAAGAAATGACTAAATTCACATATTTAGAAAAGAGCAGCAATGAAGGTGTCTATCAAATTGGAATATTGAGAAAGAGTACAGGTAGTAAATGGGCTTATCTTCCCTTGTTCCTTCATTTTGGAGTTATTTTCCTTTTGTTGTTTATATTTCAATTTACATCATTGAATATAACGTAATTTAAAAAGTTGTATGATCAGAAGAGTTATGCAAGTATTTTTATCATTTGAGACAAAATAAACAAATAAACTTGTTAAAAGTAAAGTAATAATTGACTAGCCTAAATCACTGATAAGCAGCACATGTTAAATGTTTTTTGTTTATATGAAGACATATACACATTAAACCTATCTTGAAAGTTAACAAATATGGGAAAATTATTTTCTATCAGATTCTTGCACCTTTTCAATATCAGGTCATACTTCCTTCTATTACATGTTTAAGTTTTTGGTTGAAAGTATAGGTTTCTTAGTCCTTTTTGAAAGATTTCAGACAGGGATCCGGACATCATTACAATATTATAATTTGTCCACTCCAGAATGAAAATAAATTAAATTCATATTTGAGACTCCTTGACAAGTTTGTGTATGGGCTATGGTACTCAGATAGCCGTCAGGGCTATTGGCTTCTTGTTCATATTGATATATGTAATTTTATCATAAATCTTCATCTTGGTATACTTAATGTTCATTATAAACTTTTTAGGTCTGGTACAATTGTACAAACATACTGGAGAAGAATCGAGACACTTTGAACAAAGATATTGAGAACGTGATGAGGAGCAGTAATGATGACTGTATTGCTGATTTGTTTTCAGTGCGGAAAGGAGACACTGGAACGATATCGAAGTAAAACGATTAATAAAGCTTTCATCGGATTTGATTCTTAAAAGTATGTTTTGTTACGTAATCTTACATAGTTACACTTACGGAATCATTTTGTATTGTTGTTTGCAGCACTCAATACAATATCCGAGCGTCGCGGAAAGTGCCAGGTCTTGGCGGATCAATCAGAACCAAGACTGACCAAGGGGGATTGCAAGGAGTTGATCTCGGTAGAACACTTAAAGAAAAGTAAAGTTCCCGTTTTATAGTTCAAATTTCTCTCTCTCTCTCTCTCTCTCTCTCTCTCTCTCTCTCTCTCTCTCGTTATTTTAAGTGTTTTATTGCTTATCAATAGATATGGAAAAGTAGGCAAGCCAACAGAACTGATATATATGCCCAAAGATTCTAAGACCAATGTCAGCTACTTCCAGGTAAATATCACCTGATGAAAAATCATCACAATCACCTTTTGATGGTTTAACAAATCAGAAGCATTTAATTGTTGTCGAAATCAGACAAATTTCTTTTAATAAGTTAAGCTTAATTTAATCAAGCTTAGATAATAATTTGAGCTTGATTAATTAATATATCCTTTTGCTTCTAATCTATAGTGATCGTAGATATTAGGATCTAAGAAAAAAAGGTTTACCCATTTAAATGGGTAGTACGATATAGTTATTTATAGAGTCAATGTTAACTGTCTCTCTATAAACGATTTTCATGTAAAGGTTCATAAAACTTTTTATCTAAAATATATTACTTTGCGATCGAATATATACTTTGCGATCGAAATTTTGGAGCTTTGCATGAGCTCTCGCATACGTTGCACGAGCCCTCGCTTACGATGCCCGAGCTCTCGTATTCGTTGCATAGGTTTTACTGGTCGCATCAAGTCTCCTCTGAATAGTGGACATGCACACTATTCAGACGCGACCGAACGCGATCCAAATTATTGCAGTGCAACGCACGAACATTAGTACGAGCGTTTTGTGTACTCGCAAGAGTGAGACACGATTTATAAAGATCGTACGATAAATCGCTGGTGTTTATGCGTCTGTTTTGCGACAGTGAGACTGTTGCTCAACGTGTCTCATGTAATCTTGCAACGTTTTACTATCATTGCACGACTTATCAGCCTCAATATGCCATGCTTTGCTACTAGTATATATAACCTGTAACAGTATCTCTGTTTCATTACAAAATTTACAATATACATCTAGTGCATGATGGTGAGTGAAACACATGTATGAAGATTCATTCCCTCCAGAAAAATCAAATTTCCCGAGGGCTTCGTTTTATTATACCATGCAACATATGATTACATAAAATACGTTGATTTCTAATAATGTTTGACTTTTCAACAGTCGCAACAACAACGTCGTGATTGTTTGATTTCCTATGTTGCTGTCTTTTACTGACTTTTCTTTCATAAATCATAGAAAGTTAAGTTGGTTCGGAGATATAAAGACAATCATTATGATTGAATATTTTTTAATTAATCATATTTGTCTACATTGTATGCTCATATCGGCTTTTTCATTCTTATGACATCGCCCTGTTACGTGACTTTCTAGACCAATCAGTTATAATAGAATAATCATATTGAGGTATAATAATAAATGCTGCTGCATATCTGTATCTTCTTGGGAGGCATCTTTTCTCGCTTTCAACTATGTATATTGAATATGGACGAAGTATGTACCCCCGCTGACTCGCACGATCATTCGTACGCATAACGCATAATCGCACGTTTAATCACATAGGCGCAAGTTCAATCGTCCGATCACCGTGTCTCTCGCGTGTTCCTATCGTAATATCTTTCAACAGTTGCTTTCATTGTACAAGAGTCGCATACAGACGCAAGATATATCGCAAGATTCAATGCGTTTACATCGCACAACGTTCGCTTACTTCGTGCGAAATTCGTACGAATACGTTTTTCATATGCGATTATTTCGGCAACAATTAACGATTCATATCTAATTTTTTCGGTCGCACGAATATTTGGTCGCTTCTGCTCGTGCCCCAATTGTGAAAGGGGTTTTTAGCATGATTATTCAATTCAAATATTATTATAAAACGGTGTGTCTTTAACTATTTTCTTTCTGTAGAAATCAATTTCTCAATTACTGTCCAAATTGCGGCATGCAGATTCCTTTTTCGTTCGGTTTGTATTCCTAAATATATCATATTACTTTGCCTACCTATTTGAATGCAAAAGCGTTAAGACAACGTTGTATAAATTATGTTATAAAAAATAAAAATATATATACATAAAGTACAATTTTAAAAAAAAATAAAAACTACCGACAACAGTAACCATTTTTATTTTTTGTGCTGCTATATGACTCTAAATAATCAATCTTTAACAGTTGTATTAAACCAAACCGACAAATGGCTCCCGAACAACTGGACGAAAAACTAGTTAGGGGACAACTCAAATACAATGGAATTTCAGCAATTTGCTTAATCCGAAAAAATGGCTACCCTTCAAGAATCCTTATAGAAGACTTCATTAATCGGTCAGTAAAAACTTGTGTTTAGGTAGGCCTACCTGTCAGAATACAGTAATAACCAATGTATGCGCATTCAGATTTTTTTTCCAACGATAAATGTTACTTAAGTAGTAAAATAAAGAAATATTTTCAATTTATTCATCATCAACTAAAGCAATCACTCGACTTAAAAATTTGTTCGAACGATTCTATGCAAAGCGAGTTTTTCTTTCTGATGTTAAAATTACAAAATGACTGATTCAGTGTACATTTATTTTTGTAAAATAATCAATTCTTTAAAAGAAATCTTTACAAAACCTTTTCACCCATCAAATTCTATTGAACTAAATTTTGAATCAAGAAAATATTGGTATTAACATTAAACCATTATCGTGAAATCATCTTATCAGCGTGCATTCGTCTCTTTTTTTAAAATAAGAATTAGGTAATCTTCTAAATTTGTTACTCTACGATTTTTTCTTAATATAAGTAAGATATTTTGATTAACCATGTTAACTCACATGGCTTGTGATAATTATTCCTTCTTTTCTAGCTACAAGCCACTATTTTCCTTCAAAGAATCTAACAATAAGGACATGGTCAAGACCATTTTGGATGGAACCCTCCCTATTGAAATTAGAGACAAATATCGCATTGGAAAAAATAAGGTATTTATAATATTTTATGATAGACACTTAAGAAATCAAATATTGAAAATGTATATTTATCATGAATTATAAATATTATAGCAAACACCGAGCATTGTTTAGCAGAATTAGTAAATATTTTGAAATAATCAACATACTTAAATGCATCACATTGTTTTGGTGTGATTCTAAAAAAGTATTTCATCATCTTTAAACCGTATTATGTTAAAACATCGCCTAATCACACTTGTTGTGATTAAATTGAAGATATCAAGTTCAACTTATTACATTTGTGACCATTAGTGAAATGTAACATGTAAACTTGTAATGTAAATAAATATGATATAAATTAACAATCATTTGGTTGCTTTCATTAAAGCCTAAATGTTTTCATAGAATGAACATTTTTATTGTTTTTATGAATTTATGATAATTCCCTTTTTAATTTCAGGTGTTCATGAAAGAGGATGTTAATTCGCATATAGATAGGGTCCACTTTATCAGACAAAAATGGGCGGCATCTGTGATATCAGGCGTGTTAAAAAAGAACTGTGAAGATCAAAAGAGAGAAAGATTGAAGAAAGAACAAAAGGAGAAAGAAAGGAAAAGAAAGTTGGAAGAAGAAAGAAAACGTCAAAAAGAGGAAGAGGAGAGGAACAGAAAGACAGAAGACCAGCAAGGAAAAGACATAGAAAGGACAGCAAGGGTAGGAACGCATCACTGTTAAAGCTGAACACCGCTCGTAAATAGGCACCGTCACACAGATACCTGGTATATAAACCCTTCGATTTCGTTGCACCCGATTGCACACCTGAACCTCGTGGCCGACATGTAGTATTCCTTTCGTGGTCTTTAGATTTTATGCATTTTTTCTTATCTTATGTTCATTTTCTGTTCGTAAATAATGCATTGACCAATTTATTTGAGGTTAGTTTTCTCCTGGCTTCAAAAAGGTGCGTAAATTTTGATAATTTCATCGCGACCGAGTAACACGGCGAGACAAAATGTACGTCCACACAGGTGAGACCTCTACAGCGAAGTACTTTGAACTGTTTAGAGGTCTGTCCCTTATATAAGGGTTGTAGGGACAGCAGTGATTAAAGAGAAATATGGCGGACAGTGCCTATTTACGAGCGGTGTTCAGCTTTAAGGCTTACTATGAAAATATCAGCGCATTTAAAAGTTCATAAAACGATGCAACTTTTATTCCAATATATTTATGTAAAGTTATTTTATCACGATGTAAATGAAATATAAAATGCTACTTTGTATGACACTTAGTGTGGTCCCCTGTATGGACAGTCACGTGGTATCTTTTGATGATTCTCCCGAATGGAGGTCATAAACAAATTTCAATATTACAAGGGCATACCCTTATTTGAATTAGAAATTTAAATGACGATCAAAGTCTACTTTTCTGGTAGATTATGAAAAGTGATGCTGCTTTGTATAGAGTTCTTCTTTTATTAGAATAAATATCAAAGAAATAAGCTCCGGTTGGAATTTATATGACCTTCGCTTAATAATTTACTTGTTTATTCATTATATAGATTTCATCAGAGCAGCAGCATTTTTTAATGAGTTAAACAGTCCTTAATTTATATCCAAAAGATCGCAATAATCTGTTTGGTGTTTGCCCTTGTAAAAGGCGGATTTAGATAGGCTTCCTGATGTCAAACACATCGAACTTGTACAGTAAACACTCTAGAAAAGAAATAATACACGCTCTAAAAATAATCACTTACCGAATCAAAACAAGCATAACAGATATGATTTAATGGTATGATTTAATGGTAGGATAATTGTTTTAAGATTATCTTCTGTTCACTTATAAAATACATTTTTCATTTTAAAAAGTTGAATGATCTGCCTTTCTTTACACAAAATATGCATCAAAATTAACAGTATGACGTCGCATAAACAAGTGCACCGAGATCAGTCAGTTGTTTATGTGAATTGTTGTTGGACTTATTTGACTACAAAGTTGCACGCACAGGTAATTTTTAATGTAGTTAAATGTTTTCGTACCAATAACAATCGGAAATTACTTTATTTACATTTTTGACGACTTGTTGTTTTGTATGATATCAAAGTTTAAAACATTTCCCTTGCTTTCTCAGGCACGTAGCATCGATTTTGAAAGTGGGGGGGGGGGGGGGGGGGGCAGACTGATCCAAAAAATCTTGACAAGCAAAAAAATAAAAAAAAAAAAATAAAAAAATAAAAGGAAATTCAGACTTTCCCAAAATCTTCAAAATCCTAATCCGGGGGGGGGGGGGGGGGGGGGGGGGGTAGTAGTATATAAGTTCACTTACAATCCTAATTCCCTTATTTTCATATCAATTTTTTACATCCTCCAAAAAAGTGGGGGGGGGGGGGGGGGCCAACTCCATGATAATTCAATTTTTTATATGTCAATTTTAAAAAATTAGTTGCTCCGAGAAAAAGTGGAGGGCCAGGCCCCCCCTGGCCCCCCCCCCCCCCTGATGCTACGTGCCTGTTTCTGGTCGGTGCAACCACAAAGTAAACCTTAACAGTGCTGAGAATTATGTTTTTCATTCAACATTGTATAATAAGAAAAGGTATAATTCCTAGAGCGTTTGAGTTTTATGAAATGATGATAACAATAATATCTTTTATATAGCACTTTATTTTTAATAAACCTCTAAACCGCTTTACAGAGTAAATCAAAATTACATAATAAAACCGGGATAATTTACATTACACCGCTAAAAAATACATATTTAAAGGATGAAAAGTATCTGATATCAGACTCCAACTCTAAAAATTTCAAAAACTTAACCGCAAATAAAATAAAGGTGTGAAAATCAAATTATATTAAGATATTGCTGAGATGATTTATAAAATAATTTTGCATAAGTATAAGTGCTTAAAAGTAAACAACAATGTAAAATTTCATATCGTTTTGCGTAACGCTATCAGTTAACGCTATGTGACGTTATTATTATAAGACTTCGGTAAAGAAATGCCATTTCGGATCAAATGGTTTTGCTTGACCTTCCTGAATTTCCTTTATCATTTTTTTAAAATTGTTAAACAAATTGATCATTTTTAATTTGTTATGTTCAATTTTTGGTATTATTCTGATGTAGAAAATGTCATATGAATTTTGTTTTACAAAACGATGAAGAAATTTTTGAACACCTCTCCTCGACATAAAAAACATATCACACCATTATAACACCATTAATCAGCCTATATATGCTAGCTAAAACTTGTAAGATTGCTCGTTGTTAAAAAACATTTGAATTTACTTACTTGAACTTGATATTTTAGACAGATGGAAAAAAATATTTTAAGCCGAAATCCATGTAAATAAAATTACAATTTACATGCATGAGTGATATGAAGGTTAAAATCCAGAAATTAAAACAATATACAAAAATATTTGCTTCGCAACAAGTATCAACGTATTCACAAAAAACATTTTTGCCCCTGAACTAAAAGGCTTTACAGATTCATTATATAAATAGCCGCTTGTGTTCCTAATTAACAATAAAGATGATTGAAATGTGACGGAAAACGCTGAATACATTTCGTTGTAGTTGATATATGAATAAAATATAGTAAATCCATGGCCAAAGGTTCGAGGCGTCTAACTCCCGCTTTCTGAGAACAAAAGAACGAACAACGTTTTTGTATTTATTACTTTTGTTAATATGTTTATGCAAACAAGTATTTGATAGAAATAGAGCATTAAGATAAAAACGTTCAGACTGGTGTATTTGTTATGGGCGACCAATGTTTATGCAAAAAATAATTACTTAAATTGAAACATAAAGCAAGTAAAATAAGTAAAGTTTTGTTTGCCAGAGTTCTTTTAAGGCTGCGGGATTTGAAAACCCATCTAACGGTACTGGCAGTAGCTATAGAAGAACTATCCATGACAGTGATGGCGATGATATGGACAAAAATGAAAGTGATGACGAACCTATTGAGACAAACAGATTTAAAGATTTAAAGGTGGGATAATTGTAGTACGATGCAGAAATATTTGCACATTGAGCACTTCTGATATATACATTTAAAATCTTTGGTATGCAAGCAAATGTCTTGGAATTTCTTTGCATAGTCTGAGATGAGGATAATTTTTTTGAAAATGTGGTATAAAAAAATGAAATTCCAATTAATTGACGTGAAAAAATCTTGGTGTAAATAAAAGAAAAGAAAAATTGACCAGTAATGGACCTGTTTTTGATTACTACATCATAGTTTTCTCTCTCTAAAATACTTGGATTTTCTAAAGGGCACCAAAAAATTTAAAGAAAGAGAGAAAATATCGTCCAGCACAGAATCATTTTCCGGTTCCGGATCCTGTTCCTTTGTTCCTCCCCCTCCTTCCCATCCACCCCCTCGGCGGGGATCGGTGAAGAAAGAGCAACCAGGCCCGCCTCCCAGAAGAGAAAGAAAGTAAATTCTTAGGCAGTTTAGTAAACTTAATTTGATATCTAAATTCTGGAACACTACATAAATGATTAACTAAATACACATTGTACTTAGCCATAACATTTGAACTCAGATTCAGTGCAAGTTATCATACTTATGTTTTCAAAAGAATTTAATTAAAGAAGTTCTATTAAAACACTATCCCATTTTGATACAAGATTCTGGGACATATTCCAAACTATTGCACGAGAGACGAAAACCCAAGATGTCCACACCCATACGAGCTTAAGGATAATCAAAGTTCTGACATACATCGCCCTGTTTCTGATGCTACTGGCATGTCTGGTTATTCAAAAAATCAGCCTTGCAACCCTGATTACCGGATTTCAACCAGATAGAAATGGCGATTCTGATACAGCTGAGAGTGACACAGAGAGTGTAAAACATATATTATATAATATTAAAATAAGCATAGTCAAAAGGTATTGAGTGATTGCAATTATTATCTTTTTAACAAAGTGTATAGATCTAAAAGAATTTTAAATGCTGTTCAAACATTTTAATTCATGTTGTTTGATCAATCCCACGGCTACGGATATATAATGTTGATATATAACGGAAACCGAAATGTATAAATATATATACTTCTACAATCCTAAGCTTTTACAACCAAATAAAAAACTATTTATATAACATTTACAATATACTTGTTATAAATGAAAGTGTTACTTACTTTTATTATTGAAGTAGTTTTTTGAGAACATAGACTAACAACTATCCCTTAATTCCAGGCAAAAGAATCCAGTGCTCGGTATATGCTGACACTAATCGCCGTGTGCACGCCTTATCTTCTCAACTTTATCGTCAATGTCTGGAGATCACTCTTTGGAAATATTCGTTTTCCTTCAATTTTTAGTATAATAACGGTATGTGTTGACGGGTGCTGAAGTTTATTTTTTAACCATGACTTAAACTCAGGAAGCTTCGTGAATGTGATATACTTTGAATCAACGAGCAACTTCTTCATACATTATTTTTTTATTTGTCAAAAAAGTAAAACCTTTGTTGTGGAAAAATGTTCTCTACCAAAAAATAAACTATTCAATTTTCTTTTTTGAGCTTAGAATACAGTTGGATTACAGTTATTCTAAATAAAGGTTAATCAAGTTACAACATTTGGCATATAAAAAGCCCAATGAAAGAAAAGAAACATCCAGACGCTGGAATTCTTAACACTTTAAATAAAAGAAACTACATTTTGTAAAGTATGAATATAATTTGGGCCGATCATACATAACATTTCGATGAGAGTGATTTTTTTTACCTTGATGTAATTCTGTTTGCAGTGTGTAGTTATCGAGGTTCTTCACTCTATTGGACTGTGCTTGCTGGTCTTCCATCTCCTTCCTGACCTTGGAGCAGTACAAGGGATAGGTCTATTGAGTGCTGTGGCCATTTTTCCGAGTCTTCTCAAACCACTTTTCTCCAACGATACAGACAATGATAAAGAGATTCACAGGGTCATACGAAAAATCTTTTGTTTTGTCTTAGATTTTTTGGCTTTCTTTGTCCAGGTGTCAGCCATTCCTGTCCTAATAGTTCCTTATACGCAGTATATTCATGACAAAGATACAAATTCTGTCAGTGATCTTAGACACATTGAAATTGTTAAGATTGCCGGAGCTTTGCTTCTCTGCTCCTTGTCATGGTGGGAAAATTTCATTGACGATAAAGTTTCTTGGTGCAAAATGAGTCGGATTGAGCAAGCGTTTTTTGGGTTGAAATTTGACTTGCAAGAAGGTAGACCTTTTATTTCTTTGTTTGTATCATTTTTTAAAGTTGTGACATCAGTACTTTTTGCGTATCTCCTGATGAAAGATCCACTTACATTTGACTTTAAAGAAAATTTTAAAGTGGTTGGAAATTATAAGGACATAAAGTTGTATTGGGATATTTTAGCTTTGGTGTTGTCTGGTTACGTCGGGTATTATTTGGCTTACACTGTCTGCAAGCTTCAAATGCAAAGGTTATCTTTCTCAATTCCTTGCATTTTGTCAACCCCTATAGCCATAATTGTATTGATTTTCGAATGTGACTTTGGCTTAGACTTTGTTTCGACTGTTTTAAAAAAGAACTTGACGACAAGTTGCGACGACAAAATCGATTTGCCATGGTTTCATATCCTACTTGCTGCTCTTTGGCTGCTTTCTTTTTATTGGGTTGCTCGACATATATGGTTTCCGAGACAAGAAAGACTTGCAAAAGTCGAAAGGTAATTTTTTTGTTATATTAATTATTTGTATATACTTTTTGTTCTTAAATTGTATTATTGTCTGATTACTTGCTGATTGTTTACTTACTTATTTAATAATAAAAAAAAAATTGTGTGTGTGTGTATATATCTATATATATATTTATGTTTCGCAGTTAGTGTTGCTTTTATTCTTTTATTATATTTTTATCGGACACTGCGAAAATACTTTTGTGATATATATATATATATATATATATATATATATATATATATATATATATATATATATATATATATATATATATATATATAAAGCACTAAAAATAACCAACGACACGAACAATAAAGTAAAATATTGTCAAATTTTCGGGACGACCCGTCCCTTCTTCAGGACAACAAAATAAAAACTACATAAGAAAGAAGAAAAACATCTACAAAACTAGCACTAAACTAAACTAAATAATATATAAAAACTAGATAATGTTTAAACACCGGATCAACACGTGGCAGCTACATCTATACATAAAGATGTAGCTGCCACGTGTTGATCCGGTGTTTAAAAATTATCTAGTTTTTATATATTATTTAGTTTAGTTTAGTGCTAGTTTTGTAGATGTTTTTCTTCTTTCTTATGTAGTTTTTATTTTGTTGTCCTGAAGAAGGGACGGGTTGTCCCGAAAATTTGACAATATTTTACTTTATTGTTCGTGTCGTTGGTTATTTTTAGTGCTTTTTTATATCTCATCTTATAACTTGTATCTTTTGATCCGACACTGTAGATAACGAGTGTTGTTGGTTTGCTAGTGCTTCTCATATATATATATATATATATATATATATATATATATATATATATATATATATATATATATATATATATATATATATATATACATGTATATAATGGTATCATAAAATATGATTCCGATATACGGTTTATCATAGTTTATCATAGAACATCACATAAATGTGAATTTTACATACTTTAAAAAAAATTAAGATGATAAATCTAAGTTTTTTGGTAACTTACAGGTTATTTGTGAATCCTCTGTATTGTGGAATTCTTCTGGAGCAACACTTGGTGTTGAACAGGAGGAGACACAACCGTCGTATCATCTTTAACCAAGAGAAAACTTTTGAGTATGAAATTTTCTAAAATAATCATTTTTTTTTAAATCCATGTATAAACAATTATAATAATAGCTGTAATTATATTAACATATTACTCAATATAGTAAGTTATGTAATTTCTAGCAACATTATTATTCCGACAACAATTTTGCACGGAATGCAATATTTCACGTACTATATATCAGAATGTGTTTATTTATTTGCAATTGTCTTTTTAGGTCACCTGAGTAAACTCAGATGACCTATTGTTATCCGTTTTCGTCTGTCGTCGTGCGTTAACAATTTCACATTTTTAACTTCTTATCAAAAACTACAAGGCTGATTGTTACCAGTTTTGATGTGAGGCATCTCTATAGTAAGAAAAATCTAAATTGTGAAATTCATTGCTTTACCATTCCCGACGCGCCACATGTGGAGGCAAATATGCAAAAAAAAAAAAAAAGAGCGAAATTTTCAAAAATGTTTTTCTCTACTCCCACACATAAGAGGAAAAATCTGGTTGCATAGTAACAATAGCCTTTTATCAAAATTGTGAAATTCATGGCCCCTGGGTCAGGGATTTTGGCTCTAGGGTGGGGCCAATTTAGCAATATAGTAGAAAGGTATTAAATCTTAGAAAATCTTCTTCTCTACTACCATATATATTTGTTAAAAACTAAATGCCTGGTTATGATGTCCATGAAGTTCTCTACCTAAATTGTGAAATTCATGATCCCTGGGTCAGGGGTTTAGTCTCTAGGGTGGGGCCAATATGGCAATATAGTTAAAATGTTTTAAATCTTAGAAAATCTTCTTCTCTACTACCATATATATTTGTTAAAAACTGGTTATAATTTCCATAAGGCCCTCTACCAAAGTTATGAAATTCATGACCCCTTGGTCAGGGGTTCAGGCTCTAGGCCATATTCTTAAAATGTATTCATTCTTAAAAAATCTTCTTCTCACTCCAATATATTTGTTAAAAACTAAATGCATGATTATGTTACCATAAGATCCTCTACTAAAATTGTAAAATTCATGACCCTTTGGTCAGGAGTTCATTCTCTAGGATGGGGCCATTATGGCCATATAGTAAAAATGTATTAAATCTTAATAAATCTTCTTCTCTACTCCCATATGTATTTGTTAAAAACTAAATGTCTGGTTATAATGTCCATAGAGCCCTCTACCAAAATTGTTAAATTCATGACCCCTGGGTCAGGGGTTCAGGCTCTAGGGTGGGGCTAAAATGGCCATATAGTAAAAATGTTTAAAATATTAAAACATCTTCGTATCCACTCCCATACATGTAGGCAAAAAACTGAATGCATGGTTATGATGTCCACTTACTTCTCTACCGTAATTGTGAAATTCATGGCCCCTGGATCAGGGGTTAAGGACGTGGGGGCAATATGAAAATAAAGTCTTAATGCATATAATGTTTAAGAATTTTCTTATCTATTCTCTCACATCTGTATAAAAACTGACTTATAATTATGTTTACCAGGAAGTCCTCTACTGAAATTTTAATTTTCATGTCCCCTGGAGTATGGGTTATGACTTTAATGCAGGGCCAAAATGGATGTATAGGTATTTATGCATATAATGTTAAAAAATATATCTTCTTTACTCCCACACATCTGAAAGGAAAACTGAATTCATGATATTGTAGACCAGATCTTTAAGTTTTCGGCCAAAATTATAGGTTTTACAGTTCTTTTTGAAAGATTTCAGGCAGGGAGGTGGTCGTCATTACAAATTCATAATTTTTCTACTCCAGAATGAAACCTAATTAATTAGATGCATATATGAGACTCCTGGACAAGTTTGTGTATGGGTTATATGCTAGTCAGGTGACCGTTAAGGCCAATTGGCCTCTTGGTAGTTCAGCTTAACCTAATGCTTAAGCTTAGGTGAGCGTATCTGATCAAAATTTGTTCTTGTCTCCTGTTGTCAAAATTTGCAATGTTGTCTCTGTTATCGTAAATTTTTCACATTTTCATGCTGTCAGAACCGCTGGACCAATGTTGACCTAACTCGGTACGAAATATTTCTTGGAAAGAACTTTCAAGTTAAATCACATGATGTGCAAGGTCCTTTTGAAAGGGGAACGTTTAAGTTAAATATTTATATGTAAAAACATTATAATGAACCAAATGGATAGTAATATTTTCCAAAGTATGACGAGTCAAATTAAAGTCGGGGTCAGTATTCCCAAATGAATATACAAAAAAACAAACAATATTTGAAATCAAAAGTGAAAATATTAAAGCCAAAAACCGTGCACAGTCTCAATGTACACTTAACAAGCCCTATATGTGTTCATCCTGAGAAATAGATTAAAGTGAAAATCATGAAACAAAATTGTATGACGTTTTCAACATTTCGTAACCCATATTTCTTACCAACAATAGCACATATAAAAAAAACAATGAAATCAATTACGTGATGAAACCGCAAAACAAGAAAATAAGTACAGCACTTGCATATCATTAGTTTAATTGATTAAACACATCGAGAGCTTTTGATTTATTATCCTACAAAGTTTGGATGTTCAAGTCTTTTTCGTTTGTGAGAAGCTTTTCGTGAAAACGAATGAAAGGAAATGAATTTCGAAAAGACGAAAAAAATACCTCGAGATATAATTATTCTCCACCATCCCTGAATATTTTAAGAAAATCTATCCCGGAAGACCTCAATAATAGTGAAAAAAGAAAAAGGCAATAACAATAAGGTTAGAAACAGAAGACCTTAATAAACGGTACGAAAACAATAAAGTTTTCCGGAACGGAAGACCTTTATAACAATATATAAGAATCAAAGTACTGAAGTACTGAGGGGAGTTGATTTTATCGATTATCATTTATTTAAAAATCAACTTATCTTGCATGACAATTAGCTTCTATTCTGTATTTGATTTACGCACGTTTTTCTTATATGAATTTTTAGACTTTCCCGACAAGAATTTCGAGAAACCGGATATGAATCATGTTGTGTAATATTTAAAGATATATTTCAACCTATGTATTAGTAATCGAAACAATTCTAAAAATCGTATGGATCCAAGCACTATTGATATCGAACTCTAGTCTCGTTCAACCAGACGCTCAGCTGTCTCCGTTAATCTCCGACAAGCAAGAGAACCTCACTGCTTTTCGGAGATTTACGGAGACAGCCGAGCGTCTGGCTGAACGAGACTTTATTACACTCTGGCGTAGGAACACATGAGACTAAACAAATATCTAAATTGTTCGTATTATATAAAATCTGACTATTTTCAAAGTGTTTATAGATAATTTTTCTTGAAAAACAATGCTTCAGCATACTTTACATCGAATATTTTTAAGAACTTAGTCTTATCAGCGGTGGTGATTTGTGCTTAGGTCCAAACACTGTTTCACTTTCGGTTTTCCATAGGAGAGTTGATTAAAATCAACTCCCAAAAATCAGTTCTGAACATTAAAATTTTATGACTTAAGGTTGACAAAAAATGATCAGAAGTCCGGTTCTACTGCAAAGACGGATGAGATGTCCAAGGAAATACCCCCGTTGATATATGCTTGTGCTACAATGTGGCATGAAAACAGAGTAGAGATTGTGCAGCTTCTAAAATCTTTGTTCAGGTTTGTGTAAAATTCAACATTCAACACAAATTTTTAAAGACATTATTGTTTCAATTGTTTGAACAGAACAAAATGTGACGTATGTAGAAACTTCACCTAAAGTGTATTTGTTTATGGTTTAGTTGCTTGGTCCGATTTTTATCAAATTCTTCTTAAACGATGGCTATGATTTGTATAATAATAGACATTGCAGTAGTTTTCCCATTCAATTTATGCCAATTTTCAATGAAAAATTATGTACAAAATTTATTAACAAAAGAAACGACATCAAAGGGTATTGCATTATTTTCACCCCTGACGTCGAGACGGGTATGGTTGTATTACGACTTTGACATTGCTTTAAATAAAGGTCGTAACGTTCAGGCATATTACAAATAAACCTGTGTACGTTTTGTTCGCTAATATTTCTGAGGTTTCCTTTGGTTACAATCGATGCATGGCATGCGGGTTGAATAACCCATATCATTCGGGGGGGGGGGGGGGGGGGACGAAACCAAACGGTTCCCTTTTCTAAACATTATCATGCTGCATTTTTGTTTGTTTTTTCGTTCGCCCTAACAGAAATTATTTTAATTTACTTCGAATATTTCTAACTTTGAAAGGAGACCGATTCTGCTGGTGTAAATAGGAGAAAGTCCATAACTTTCTAAGATAATTAGTTTGTATGGAAAATTATTTGATACTGTTATAACAAAAAAATCGAACCAAGCAATTTTAATCGAAGACCAATATAATTAATGCTTGTTTACATTGTCAGGATGGATAAAGACCAATTTTTGAGAAAGACGGCTTACAAAATGGCCGGGTGTAAAAATATGCAAGAAATAGAGTACTTTGAGTTTGAAGGTAATTCTACCTTATAAAACTAAAACTGGCCTTATTTTATAACACACACAGATATATATATATATATATATATATATATATATATATATATATATATATATATAAACCGTACCAAGGATTTCACAATTTAAGTAGATAATTGGTCATACATGTAACTTGTTCAATTTACATGTACATGTACATAGTCATCTCTTTAGTATGAAGTAAGATATTTAAATTATTCAGATTCATTTATCGATATTAGAAAATACTTTAAATAATAACAACATGCTTCACATTTTTATATTGTTTGTTTGAAGTCTTGTATATTTTCGTATTGCTTTTTCAATGTGATTAACTGAAAAAAAAATGGCAATAAGTACATATACAGAAATGATATTTTCTCTTCAGCTCACATACTTTTTGATGATGCGTTTGAGCTAAATGATGATGAAAAAATGGTTCCAAACAGTTTTGTAAAACTATTTGCATCTCTAATGAATGAAGCAGCCAGGTGTGTGTTTTCCATTTTGTTGATTTCTTATTTATAACTAATTTAAATTAAAACAAGGTTCATTTTATAATAAGAATATCTTATGAAACAATGTATTCAAATTCGAAACGTCATTGGAGTGATGAGTTTCAATTCATGATCGACAATCAACTATTTTGAAAACGAAGAATGTTTTTGTTAAAGATAAATCACAAAGATATGGTTTATTTTACCGACTATAGGTGTTTTTTGTTTATATATTAAGGTGACCATTAAGGCTCTAAGTTTTTCATTTATTATCAAAATATGTGCGTTTTGTCATTATTTCTCATACCTTTTTATCAATTTCATGATAACTTATTATCGAATATCGGTAGTAAAAATATAATTACGGAAATTGTACAGAACTAGTTAGAATACATACGTTATACAGAGAGCATATGATTGTTTATGTTGTTCAATAAGAAATGTGTAATTCAATCCTGTGTGTCTCCTCTACGTCAGAAATATGGATAAACTTCTATCACTGACCACGGTGCGTCAGGTCAATGAGTGGACTTGATCGCATTTACTTATAAGGTTGGGAATGTTGTAGCGCAGGGTCCGTGCGTATAAAATAGAGGTGTGGGAAATACAACTCTACAGGAGTCATCATTTTTGTTTCTAAATCAAACGTAACAAACGTATCACACACCTCAAAAACTCTATATCTATATCACATAATTTTTATCTTATTAGCAGTAATGTATAATTCACGATTATTCTGCTGGGTGTTTTTTTTTTTTTATCAAAAATTATGTTTTGATTTTTGTTAATACAAAAAGAAAATACGTTTAACAAGGGACCTATAAATAATTGCACTGAAACTTTTTCAGCGCTGTTCATTCTGAGCGTATAGAGTTGCCTCCACCCTTTATCATTCCTTCGAATTATGGAGGACAGGTGATTTTCACAATGCCCGGGGGGAATTTTATCTACACACATCTCAAAGACAAGGAAAAAATAAGGCACAGGAAAAGATGGTCCCAGGTAAGTCATTGATGCAAAATTTCAGAATTTAGTGTAGAAAAGTAAATCAAAATATTAAAGTAAATGTTGAATTAACGAGACCGAGTTTAATAATTTCTACCCTTGATATCTAATAAAATTTCTTGCATGCAGTTTTAATTCTATATCAATTATTTTTAGATCCAAAAATAATTCATTAACAATCCTAATTTCTTAGGTCGTCGTCTCAAAAGTAATCATTTTTTAGAATTGGACCTTATAGGAATTTGTAAAGAAAGCTCTTATAATTCTCATATTGTCCCCATACTTTTTGTACTTTTGCCTAGGGATTTCTTTGTCTTTCAAATATATCAAACTATTGTAAAATAAACCAAATGGTGAATACTTAAGAAAAAATTACTTTGTGCTTTGGTCATGGATAATATAAAAAACACCCCCCCCCCCTAAAAAAATAAAATTAAAATCATTGGCTTATAAAAAATAATTTTTAATGAAATAACACTTTTAAAAGGCTAATATGTTCCTTTTAATGCTCTTTGAAAAAAAATCTTATTTTAAAAATCCATATCCGCTTCGAATATAAAATAGTGACGCGTAAGCGCCATTTTAGCATTTTACTATATCAAAGTCATGAAATCACAATTTCTGAACCAATGAACGTATAATGTAAATTTTGTATAAAAACACAATACAGAAGAAAATTATGATTTTGTACCTACGGCTGTATAAAAATAAAAAAGATGCACAAAGTCATACGCACTCGAACTGAACTCGGCATCGTTTAGTGATAATATTATTTTTCTAAAGTGACTTAATCCTTTATCAGATGAAATCGACCATGATGGCATGGATTTTGGTATTTTATGATGATTATTAGAATGATTAGCAAAAATAAGTTTAAAAAATTCACGATCTCCTGTGTCATGACACTGTATATATAAAACGTTGTAAGCTTACAAAATATACATTTTGTCTTGTAGGTGATGTACATGTATTACTTGCTTGGATACCGAATTGTAAAAGAATGTCAAACTTATTTGTTGGACGAATTGGAAAGTACGGATACAAAAATGCCGACATGGAATGAATGCTTAAAAAAACCTACTGGTATTACTGGAAAGAGTGTAATTTTCCAATCATTCGACGAAGAAGTCTTATTTAGGGTATGTATTTTAATTTTTCTACCATTAGGTCATTTTAAAATGATAAATTAGACTAACTTAAGCCAATAGCTAGTAAATATTTTCATATCATCATTTTGGTGCAAGATTTATTACGCCGTCAAAATCCATTTGATTCATCTTTACCCATTACTTTATGACTATAAGGGAATTATGTAAAAAATGAAACATTTTCTCGACATTCCAATGGGGAAATTCTATATATAACCCCGATTCATATGTTCAATTTAATATTATTTTGAAGAAAATGTCAATTACATACAATATACAGTTTTTTGAAAAACTGTAGGCATTCTTCATATATTTTATTCGTCATAACAGGAAAAAACGCCAATTTTGGCCGCTTGTTTCCTTCATATTTCATTGAAAATGACAGTTTAAAACACGACTTCCAACCGTGTTTAACTAAAGACCAAGTCCCGGTACATCATGTAAAACAAAACTATTGTTATAAAGCATCAATGAAAGAATTCAAATAACGAAAAATTCCAGGAATCTGTTGTCCTTTTTCATTTACTTCATCTTGACCTTAATAATAAAACATATTCGTCAGACTTTTCTTAGCCTGATTACGTATTTAAAACTGAATACGTCTCGTAAATGGCATTGTCTGCCATATTTCTCTTTCCTTGTCACCATCCCACATTCCGTGTATAAGTTGCGTATCTCTCAAGTGTTCTAAATACATGTTGAATTTCGCTGCATTGGTCTCACCTGCGTGGACTTACAGTACATATAATTATACGTCTTATATTGTGTGTTACTCGGTCGCGATAAAATCATCAAATTTTACTAGGAGAAAAGTAACAACTAATATACAAGTCAAAACATTATACAAGAACAAGATAAAGCAGCATAATGACTATGAAGACTGAAGGAATGACCCAAATTGTTACTCTAAACATCAGGACGTATTCCGAATAGTGTTTTCAAATGGATATTGTGCTAAAGAACTTTTTAAAGTACGTGTGCCGTTATAATCTTTTATGATCTTTTATAATCAACTTAACCATTTACCCTCAAATGTAACTTGTTAAATTTTGTAGATACTAAATAAGAATTACAAGGGTTGATCCAAAAGTAATGTCGCACTGTGCACCGCGTTTCACACTGGCGCTGTATTGTATAAAATGATACATCAAAATTTTCCTTATCAAAATTCTTATTTGAAGTAAAATGCTGATTAAATTTTGTTAAACACTTAACAAGATATTGGTGTTTATAGCATAATATAAACATAACATCGCTGCGTCGTGAATTTACGTCTTTTGTAAGGTTTGTATTTATGTATAAATTACATCTTCAAATTTTGAAAAAGACCAAAACAACACACTATAATGAAAAAGGCTTTTTAGCTCACCTGAGCTGAAAGCTCAAGTGAACTATTCTGACCACATTTTGTCCGTCGTCCGTCTGTCTATCCGTCCGTCCGTCTGTAAACTTTTTACATTTTGAACTTCTTCTCTAAAATCGCGTATCCAATTTCAACCAAATTTGGCACAAAGCATCCTTATTGCGGAAATAAAAGAACGATCTGTATTCAAAGCAGAGAAAACCTTGAAACTGTAAAAAAAAGGGGGTGCATTTTTTAAAATCTTCTTCTCAAGAACTACTGAGTCCAATTCAACGTAGTTTAGCATAAATTATCCTTATGGGAAGGAAAATATAAATTGCAAAATTTAGGGGCTAATTCTGTTTCAAATTTGAGTAATTTACGGAAAGGATAATAAGACAGAGAGAATGAGGGTCAATCAGTTTAACTTCGGGTTCGGTATTCCATATCTCAAAACCCTCTTTGAAACAAAGAAGCGGCCATTTTGAACGCATAAGAAATGATCAATCTGACAAAGATGAATTTGGTTGTTGTGGAACAGTTTGCGTGAAAGGAATATTTGAAACGTACAAGATACATTAAGACCGATTTTGTGAAGTAAATTGAGATTAAATATTCCAATGCGTCGACATTTTCACGGTGGTTTAAGCTTGTTTTGATTTTGGTTTCGTTTTCATGAAATACGGTTTGTAACTTAGGGGAACTATCGCCAGTATTTTGTAATTTTCACGTTCCAATCAAATATAGACATCGGAAAGTAAGACAGCTGACTGTTACTTGCGGAAAATAAGAAACATTAATAGGTACGGTACTTTAACAACTAAAATACAAATTCTAATGGTAATACGGTATGGTTTTGCGTAATAATTGATTACTGCAATGTGTTTTAGGCTAGTTGTAAGTATTTTCTCGTCAATTCAGTCTAAACGGAGATTAATTTTGCTGATGGAAATACGAAGTGCGTGTACATGTAGCAGAGACATAAATAATTGTTAGCTCACCTGAGGTGAAATATACAAAGAAATATCTTAAAAAATTTCTTCTCAAAAATCAATCGGCCAAAAAAGCTGTAACTTGTGTGGAAGCATCCTCAAGTAGTGTAAATTCAAGCTTGTCCAAACCATGATCCCCGGGGGTACGGTGGGGCCCCAATTGGGGATCAAATTTTAGATACAAATGTATAGGGAAAAATCATCAAAAACCAGTTAGCCAGAAAAGCTGGAACTGCGGAAGCATCTTCAGGCATTGTAGATTCATTTTTTTTTTCAAATCACGATCCCCGGGGGTAAGGTGGGGCCACAATGGGGGGGTCGACATTTTTACATAGAAATACATAGAGAAAAATCTTCTCAACAAAAACCAGTAGGCCAGAAAAGCTGTAACTTGTTTGGAAGGTAGTTTAGATTCAAATTTGTTCAAACCATGATCCAGGGGGTAGGGTGCGGCCACAATGGGTGGGTCGAATTTTACATAGGAATACATAGCGAAAAATCTTTAAAAAATGTTCTTCTCAAAAATCAATTGGCTAGAAAAGCTGTAACGTATGTGAAAGCATCCTCAGGTAGTGTTGATTCATTCTAGTTGTTTTCAAACCATGATTTCAGGGGATAGGGTGGGGCCACCATGGGGGTCAAATTATGGTGGTGCGTGTATTTTGGTATTATCTCTACGTAATACAGTGGTAACAACGTTATTGTTGACAAGCCAATCGTGTTAAATAGTTCGTGTAACGTGGGTGATCGCTCGTGTAACGTGCGGGATCGTGCGTGTATCAGGAAAAATAGTTTGCGTTTTTTACCGTGCGTTTTCGTGCGTGATCGTGCGGTTTTTTCGTTTTTTAACTTCTTTTACGGAATGTCAGGATTTATTCATAAAACAAAGACAAGTAGTTTTTGTAAAACAATGTGAATTTTAAACTTTTTTTATAGAAGAACATTGACAATTGTTAACAATCATTCTCTCGTTCGTGGTTAAAACATTTATCAAGTATTTCCACAGCTCATTCAATCCTTTGTCCGGTCGAGTTAGTCTTGCATAATGTTATAGTCAGCCTATATCAAGCTTCCATTGTGTCTTTACACATAATTTTAATCATATTAGCAAGAGCGACACGTTGAATGAAAGCGGTCAAGCTTACCCACTCCCCGTTTTAAACTAAACGACTATCCCGAACGCTTTTCTTTCAAATGAGAAATCAATACGCATTCCTATCTGGTTCATTGAGTAAACATTTGTTTGAAATAATTTTTTAAAGACGCTTTAAAATTTAGAATAAATAGAAATAAATCAATTATGTACCGTAAATAATGAAAATATGCAATGTGTAAAATCGAAATTCTATGGAACAAGGTAACAAATTTACCTCTATCCCGCATAATCAAATCGTACGTAAGGGAACTGGATTACATAAACAGTCAACTCGTATGTAAATAATTTCATATATTTAATGCATTATCTTCAATTCATTTACACTGAAGTTATTATTCGTTATGGAGACAATGAATCATATATTTTTTTTTTGTATGGATGTGTAAATTGTTTACTCGTAAATATAAAACATTGCATTGCTCTGTACATGCCGCTTTTCAATAAAAAAACAAACATAAAGCAATACAAATTAAAGCAATACGTTTCCTTAATTCTATTCTTAAAAATTAATTTCGATTTTGCGTGTTTAATGGTGTAGAATCGTTCGGATGCGTGTTTTATCGTTTTTGCTCGTGTATCGTGAAAATTCAGTAAGTTAGTGATCGTCCGTGTATCGTGCGTGATCGTTCGTGTATCGTGCGTGATCGTTCGTGTATCAGAATCGTGCGTGTCGTTTGTCAACAATAACGTTGCTACCACTGTAGTTGATTAATGCAACATGTTCAATTAAGATGTTCAGCAATTTCAATCTAAACGGAGATTATTCTCGCTGCTAGAAATATATAACTAAAGTATATGATGACAAATAGATTGAGTTTTCTTTTTGTTTTAGTGCAGTTTTCTCTTGTTTTAATTGTTTACAAATTCTTATAATTTTACTAACCTGAGAGTCAAGCTTCGAGTTATAAGCAAGATACAGAGCTTTGCGCACAATGCTACTATATGTTTGTACACAAAGCTGAGGTCATCCTTTAGTTTGTTTATATTTTAAATGCAGCTATGCTGCATAGGAAATACCAAGTTTATTTTGAATGTAATAAACTCATGTGAACAAAAACATGACTCAAACCAAGCCATGTATCTTGTATCGATTCAACGATTTAACGATTGACACTGACATTTTGGTTGATCAATAGAAATGTCTTGCTAAAAGGATGATATGCTGTTCTTACTTTCTGGTGCCCCTTCTTCAACGATAAATTGCATAAAATCTACACAAATTTTTGATAGTTTTTCAAACACATGTAAATGAAAACAATGCCTTTTCAACAGTTTCCATAGGCCTGACACATTATTATTAAGAGGATAAAAGCATTATGGGTGTTCTTAAAACAATATTGCAATGGAAAATCATCTTTGTTTGAACACATTTGATGTTTTTTAATAAAGATGAAAATAATGGATGGGCATTGGTATAATAGAGCGACATGCCTGCCAATATATTAATTTGAATTATAGCTCTTTAACATATGTGACGGCATTTTCAGTTAAGTTTATTTTCTTCAATCAAATGAGTAAGGATATGAAAGGTCATACGAAATGAATTCATGCCTGGTAAATGACAATCGTCTATAATGGAGAAGGCCAATTACCTTTTTCAATGTTTTTAATTTTAGGAATTAAGCGTATTCAATATTGTTCTTTGAGGTACACTTTTCTTCTTTCACATGTAGAATTTTTTAAAATACAATAAGTAGCAAGGGAAAAAATGTACCTTTATGCTCTCATGTATTTTAATCGTTTAATAAAGTGATTGGGGGAGGCTAAAATAAAGGGAACTGGAAGTTAATCATGAACACCAACTAAAAATTTAGTAATTTATACTGCATATGATCTTATTTTCGGTAAAAATGGTATTCTATGAAGGTAAATATGTCAAAGATTAAGTATATGCAAAAATAAGTGAAAATTCGGATATTCATTTTTGGTTAATCTTCTGAGGGGCCACATGGCACAATATCCTTTGAACGCCCATATAAAGCCAGTGTTGCTCAGGTGAGCGATGTGGCCCTTTGGGCCTCTTGTTCTAATTGCTTTCAAAAAATAGGGAATGTTACCGTCCATTTTGGATATCTACACAAAGCCTTTTGTCTCTAGATCATGGAAGAAGGAGCAAGAAAAAGAATGGATATGCGAATTGTGATACGAGGCATTGTTTGCTTCGATAAATAGAAATCAGTAGAAAATGTACTGGAATTGACCTATCAACCTACAATTGAGAGTGATTGAACAGGGTACCCTAAACGTTTTCCAATATCTAATAAAAGCATTTGTCATGTTAATAAATAAATTAAATAGACCGAAGATATACGCTCTGAAGGAAAGTTTAAACTAGCTTATAGGTTCTTACGTCATGAGCTACTAGTAAATAAGAAAGCTACGTTCATGACTTCTTGAAGACACCTCGACAAACTGATAGCACATTAAATAATATCCAATATACTTATCAATCGATTACAAAAAGACTACTTAGTTACTTTATGAAATAAAAAAAAATAGAGCATCGTGGCCAATATTTATAGAGTACTAATTTGTCACTTTACTCGGATTTTTCACGATTTTATCGCATCTGTGACATTACTTTTGGATCAACACTCGTACCAATCCATCTTGAAGGTCAAATTCAAATTACAAATAGCACTCAATTGCAACAATGAAATCCATCGAGAGAGTACATTGTATCAATTTTGACTGTAAACGAAATAGGCAATAAAATGATAAACAAGTTTATCAGAGACCGTTTTTAAGATTCTAAGGGATATTGAGTTGATAAAAAAATTTCCGCGTGATTTTTTACCTTACATTTAAAATGATGAATAAATACAAAGAAAACTATATCCCAAACTAATGTTTTAAAAAATTGTGATAAAAGACGATTAACGAGGCTGGGGGGTGGCTGCCATATTAAAGCGTTTTTATCTCTACACAAAAGAGATTTTCACTTTAATGTTCTATAACTCTAACGTCGTACTGAAATTGTTTTTGTAAAAAATGGATATGATGGTACTGAAGCATTATTTAAAGAGTCAATTGATGGTAACCAAGGGATACAAGATGCCAAAAAATCATTTTAGCTGTTTTTAGCACCTTTTTTACTATTCAAAGGGAGGTAACTTGTAAAACTCCAAATATTTTGTTCAAATATTTTCTTTTTTTTTAAATTTTTTTTAATATCACCATCTAAAATCTTTTTTAATGCTTAATCTTTATTACATATGTAATGATTATTATCATGTTAAAATTTGGAAATAATTTTTTTTTCTTTACATATTTGCATTTGTGTGTCAAATATATTTTTTGGTAAAAATTGTAAAATTTTTCTTTATAACAAATAATGTTAAGTTTTTGTTATTGTGTTTATTTTAAGTGATGTTATTGGTATCTTTTTTTGGCCTTTAATAATTTTTCATATATTTTTCATTTTTTTTTTTTTACATAATGTGCAATTGTTTCAGATGCAAGAAATGATAAAATTAACGATGATTGTGATGTGGTCTTTCACATAAACATGTAAATTAAGAGTATATGAGACATTTCTGCAAATTTGGTGAAATTTGGAGACAATTTTTTGGACCCCCAGCCTCAAGGGTAATTACGATTAAGTTTATTTTGAATGGAAGCTCATTTGTTTTTAGAGATATACATGTAAAATAATGCTTACTGAACAGAAAAACTACACACATTGTTAAACCCGAAAAGACGACCATAAAGGCTTAAAACGAAGTTTTTTAGCTCACCTGAGCTGAAAGCGCAAGTGAGCTATTCTGATCACATTTTGTCCGTCGTCCGTCTGTCCGTCTGTCCGTCCGTCCGTCCGTCTGTCTGTCCATCTGTAAACTTTTTACATTTTGAACTTCTTCTCTAAAATCGCGTATCCAATTTCAACCAAATTTGGCACAAAGCATCCTTATGGGAAGGCGAATTTAAATTCCAGAAATAAAAGTCCGATTCAAAGCGGAGAAAACCTTTAAACTGTAGAAAAAGGGGGGTGCATTTTTAAAAATCTTCTTCTCAAGAACTACTGAGTCCAATTCAACTTAGTTTAGCATAAATTATCCTTATGGGAAGGAAAATATAAATTGCAAAAATTAAGTGATAATTCTGTTTCAAATCTGAGTTATTACGAAAATAATAATAAAGGAAAGGCGTGTTTCAATCAGTTTAATAGCTTCGGGATCGGTATCCGGTAAAATGGGTAGGCGAGACTTGGCCTGGGCAAAACAAAAGATTGGCAGTTATTAATCTGCCAATCTTATTAAAATTTCAAGATATTTGATGGACCTGTATATTTGTATTCGCTGTAAATATTGCTGCAAAGTAATACGTATTTGGAATTGACGATTGCCGATCTGCCCCGGCTATTTTTTTTGCCACGGCCCGGGTTAGCATACCCATTTTACCAAGACTCGTATTCGATACTTCTAAAACGAGGTTCTTTGTTTAAAGCAGCCATGACATTATACGAAAAAGGGTCGAGCTGACTATGATGAATTTGCTTGTTGTGCAACAGTTCGCGAATGAAGGGAAATTTTTGAAACATGCAAAATATATTGGTGCCGATTTTGTGAAGTAAATTGAGACTAAATATTTCAATGCGTTGACAGTTTTCACACATGACGTTGGTGTTAGCTTGTTCTGATTTTTGTTTCGTTTTCATTATTTATGCTTTGTAACCTGGGAACTATCGTCTGTATGTCGTGATTTTTACGTATCAAATTAAACAGAGACTTCGGTAAATCAAACAGTTAACTGTTTACCTGCGCAAATGAAGCAAAATCTGATGTATCAAAAATCATGAATAAAAGAATTGAAAATCTTAGGCCATTCTTTTTTTCCATTTTAAATGCTGAATAGGAAATACCAAGTTAAAAATCTTAAGCTGAATGTAATAAACTCATGTGAACAAAATATGACTCAAACCTACGCGAACTGTGAGCTCTGTATCTTGCTTATAATTCTACGATTGACGCTGAGATTGTGGTTGAACATTAGAAATTCTATATGAATTAGAGTATGTTAAATACTTGTACAAGCAAAATAAAAGAATGATATTCTGTATATACCTACTCTCTGGGGCCCCCTCTTTATACAATAAATAATGTGAAATCTACATCAATTTTGATAGTTTTTCAGACACGAGTAAATAAAAACGACATCTTTTAAACAGTTTCCATAGTTCTGACACATTTCTGTTGCGGGAATAAAGTAATTATTGCTATTCCTAAGAAAATATCACAGCGGAAAATTATCCTGGTTTGTACGCGAGGTAAATAACAGTCAAGTGATTTATAATGGAGAAGACAAATTAAATTTTTGAATGTTTTTAATTTGAGGAATTGAGCACATTGAGGTACAATTTTCTTTTTCACATCTATACGTGTAGGATTTTTTGAATAAAAAACAATAACTATTATATTTTTTTTTTGAAAATACAATAACTAATAAGTAGTTGATGAAAAAAAATGTACCTAATTATATGCTTTCATATATTTCGATCGCTTTACAAAGTGTGTGTGTGTGTGGGGGGGGGGGGGGGGGGCAGAACGAAAATATAGGGAATTGGAAGTTAACAACTTAACAGTGTACCCCTACCAAATGTTAAGTTTTATATCTTGCGTGGGGTTTTCTTATTCTGGTAAAAAATAGTATTTCATGAAGGTACAATGTCAAAGATTACGTGTATGCAAAAATAAGTGTAAAATTCGAATACTTTACAATATTTTTTTTTTGTTATTCTACCAAGGGACCATATGACACAATATCTTTTGAACGCCCATTGTTGCCCAGGTGAGCGATGAGGCCCCATGGGCCTCTTGTCGAGATTGTAATGACATAGTTTCCCAGATTCGCATTAAGGTATCTTATGTAAAATGAAGGGATATTGAACAATATTGAACCTTATTAAACTAGTTAAATATGTATTGCTAAATAGCAATGAAGGTGAAATGAACAAAGTTCAGATGACTGACAACATAACCTATCAGGAGCCGGTCATTTTACACCTTAATTTTTTTTAAAATAGTGAACTCCCCTGATAAAAAAAATTAATTTCGTCAAAATATCTGCGGGTAATGATTTATTTTATTTCATATTTTAATGAAGAGAAGTTTTATGCATGTATTAACCGAGAGAATGTCACTAAAGGGCTATGTTCGGTATGGTCAAATATCTGCCCCCGATTTCAACCAATTTTTTAATAGTATCGTATTAAAAAAATCTTCACAAATCATTGTAAAGAGGATGCCTTTAACTTTATTCTTGATTTTAGTCAGCATTGCTCATTCGCTGTTTATCTATGACGTCACCTTAATGACCTAATTCCCGCAAATGTGCAAACAAATGAAAATATTCTCATTTTTGCTCTATATTTTGCATTCGGAAGTATAGAGCGCAGGTCTGCTCACGTGCGATTTTAACGTATATTTTTCTTCAGATAGTAATAGACATTATACTAAAAAATGGTACTTGAGCAAGCCTACGCTCGATGTTTCCCAGTCGAATACCATCGGAAAACACCCATATTTTGCCACAAAACATCACTTTATCAAATTATGCAATCTTCATGACGTCATTTCTACATTATATCGTCACTGTGGTTATAACCTTTTACACCTTTATTTCCAATAGGATTTTAACTATCTTTCACTTTATTTTTAAAGCTCTTTATAAAACTTTTTGGGGCAAAAAATGCATGAAACCGCCTTTAAGTTACATTTTAAAATGGTTTAATAAAACATAAGTTGCCCATACACTTTAATGCAAAATTCAAGCTGTTATTAATTGGACCATAATCAAAATTTTGCAAATTCCTGTGGTGGAGTGTTTTTGTTTGATATCACCTTCACAATGATATCATGAATCAGAATATTTAGACCATTCATTTATTAGGTACAAAATGTTGTTGTTATTCATCGAATACCTTAAAGAGTAGAAATGTTCCAGAAGTCGATTTTGTTCATGGGTACTATGTGAATAAACAATGATGAAAATTTATCAAAAGCTGATGTAAGGAATGAGAGGGATCAACCTTTGAAAAATGTAAAAGCGACCGTATCTTCCTTTGCATTTACTAAATTTATAACAAATTGTTTCTATTCCCTGAATTAAAAACCGTCATCTCTATGACTTTTGCATTCCCGTTCTGCACTTATATCAGCAGTGAGTCAGTGTCTGAGAAGAATACATCTTTTTGAGTACGTAGAGATGCGCTTTATTCCAAAGCTAGATTAAAAAAAATCTTTTGAATATAAAAAATTAATGGTAATTATTTTGAAGAGAATATAATGTGAATCAATATATAAGAGAAAATTGCATATATTTTATGGTGTACAGCAAAATTCTCACTATTTAATGAATAGCCAACGTACAAGCTATTTTTCATTTTATAGCCTTGTGTCAGGAAAGAGGGGATAGAACTATAAATAAGGTCAATGTCCTCTAAACTGGTAAAAGAGTTCTGTTCCATCTTAAAAGTCTTTTCTCTCAAAATTCTGAAATGAATGTTCAAATCAAAGTAGAAATTAATGTACAAAGAATTAACCATAAAAACGTGAAGCAAGTGAAGCCAAATATTCAAAAAAGAATTATTTTCTATGAGTTTTGTTATGAATAACCGGGTAAGACAATATTGATTTTACTTTAATGGCACAATATATTCTAACGGTTACTCTTCTTCAGAAACTTGAAAAAAGTAACGTATCAGAGGTGTTCGTTATATTCAAAACGATGATTTTCAGCTGAAAGATAAGAACATTGTTGAGGATCTTAAAAACAGTATTGCTAAATTTGTGATATGACTATAAAACCACCATGTTTCATGGGGAGGGGGTGGGGCTCAAAGTTTAACATATTAAGAATATCTGCAGAAAAAAAAGTTGAATTTTTTTCACTTGATCTAACCTGATTTGATTATGGCTATTGTCGCTTGGGAGAGCGCTGTTGCCCATTGGTCATACCTTAAGTATAAATCGGCAATGAAGCAATATATTGACAAAAACATTTACATATGAGTTTGTTCAATGTGTTTATTTAGACTAAGCGTTTATCAAGATACTATAGAAATAATATTCTTGGAGCTCCAAAGTAATTTACTTTAAAGACGCTGGCAAGTAGGTACGCGGGGGTGTTAAGGACGCATTTGGGCAATAACAAGTTTTATTTTGACAGTTATATTCGTGAAAATTCGTGAAATTTAATAACTATTTTGAATAAGATCAAAAACTTAGTATTAACTATTTAAGGTACTTGGACACTATTTAAGATAAAAAAATTATTGTTTATGTATAAAATGGTATACTGGTGCATTTTAAATGATTGACCAAAATATTGAATGTTTAAGTCAAGTTACAAGCGAGATACAGAAGTAAGAATTGGTTGTTATGTAAACAAAGCTCGAGTTTTATAGTTGTTTACAAAAATTTAATGTAGAGAATTACCATTTCTTTGACAAACTAATTCAGTATCTTCATAAATAATATTATCAACAAAAGAAAGATACATTTGATTGAAACTTACACCAATACTTGTGTAAATGACAATATTCGAGTTTGTTTACAAAAAAAAAATTTATTAACTCTGTATCTTGCTTATAACTTTATATTTGACTTTCAAATTTTGACATAGCATTATAAACTTCTATTTTTATCAGTAGAAACATTTAAAATGGAAAAATAAAATTAGAAAATTTTTAGTACAATCGTGTCCAAGTCCCTTTAAGATAGATGGCAGAACAATTAAATCGGGTAGTACATTACTGCCACATTGGTTCATTATCACGTGACAACTATAAATAGCTTACGTATTTTCCTTAACATTAAACGAGATAGATCAACACTACCTCGCGGTTTCCAAAATAAAATAAACATACCAACTGAAGTCAAAACACATCAGTTTAATCAAAACCGCTGCAAGAATTCTACGTTCTTTTAAATTAAATAGTTATCCATCCGGCTTTAGTTAATCCTTCCCAACTTTTAGAAAGTTTGCACGGAAAACGGTATGTTGCATCAAAACAACACACAGCGTGGGATTCTAGCAGCACTTTAATTCAAGCATTGATCAAACTAACGCTACGTTTAAAATTTCAAGTTCAATATAAAATTGGTAGTGTTGATCTTGTCGGATTTTTATATCGTAAACAACGGAAAGCCTGGCCGAGAAATAAAAGCAAATTGACATACCTTTTAGCGAATGATTGATAAAACGAACATCTCTCCCAGTATTCTTATGTTCAATTTTAAATAAATCACACCACAATACCTTATTAGACTTCTTAGATTGGTTAAAATTTGAATATGTTTACAATGCTTTCCAATCAAATTCACACAACATTCAACTTTTACTCATGACGTCATCAATGTGTAAATCTACGTAATACAAACTAATTTCTGAAGAAAAAAAATTGTCTTCAGTATTTTTTATTTGTTTTTTTGGTCTACATTTCGTTGCTTAGATATTTGAATATGTACATAATAACTAACATTTGTTATGGTTTGCACGGAATGACATTCAACTCAGATTCCATATGCTTCCTTAACACCCCCTTGTATCAAACTACATGCATATGGTGTATCTTCAAGGCCTCTCTTAAAAGATCGATGAACTGTTGCCGTCTTCGACAATAACGTGAGTAATTAGGGTTGTGTATTTTTTATTCATACAGGGCATACAAGCTATGTAAATGTAGTCGTCTTCGTAGCTCTGTCGACATAGCGATTTGCCTTTTCTGTGCACAAGTAAACTAAGATCCTTCTCGCGTTTTACCAGTTTTGAGAATATCCCGCATTTCTACAACACCTTCATTGCAACCCCTCAAAGAGAATGACATCGAATTGACTTCGATTTCAATTATTATTTTAATTTTATAGGCTGAAAACACTTTCCTGCTGGCCCTTGATGGGGACGTGGATTTTACACCAGGTGCTGTTCGTTTACTGTTGGACAGAATGAGAAAGAACCCAAGAGTAGGCGCTGCATGTGGAAGAATACATCCCATTGGAAGTGGTCCGTTTTTGTACTTAAGCTGATATACAATTCATTTCTGTAAATCAAGACTAATGCAACTGATATTTTTGATCTTGCTTTTCAGGTCCAATGGTGTGGTATCAGAAGTTCGAGTATGCCGTCGCTCATTGGTTGCAAAAATCTACAGAACATGTACTTGGTTGCGTGCTTTGCTCTCCAGGTTGTTTTAGTTTGTTCCGTGGTTCAGCTCTTATGGATGATAATGTAATGCATAAGTACACTACTAAACCGACGGAACCTTCACATCATCTGATGTATGATCAAGGTTAGTACATATATTTTTTACAAACCATTTAACAATTTAGAGTTAGTGTTTCAAAATTAAATAATTACAGAAAGACATACTCCGTCCATTTCGTTACTTATAATATGTGGGCGGCTTATTTTCTTCCATTTATTTGTGTTGAACATCAGGAGAGGACCGCTGGTTGTGCACGCTTCTGTTACAACAAGGATATAGGGTGGACTATGCTGCAGCATCGGATGCTTTCACGTATGCTCCAGAAGGCTTTGACGAGTACTTCAATCAGCGCAGGAGATGGACCCCTTCGACTATAGCTAATATTTTAGATCTTCTGCAGGACGGCAGGAACACAGTAGCCTCAAACAATAACATCAGTTGGTTGTACATCGTTTATCAAGGTTATTTCCTTTTTTTTTAAATTCTTTTTTAAATGATGCAGTTTTTAAAATTAGAAAATAAAATGACCTGAAAAAATGATTTAATGCTTCCATTCTATTTTTTTTAATTTTGTAGCTGCTTTAATGGTTTCCACCATCATTGGCCCAGCAACCGTGTTAATGATGATTGCTGGGGCCCTGCTTACTGTCTTCAGCATAGACCTGATCACCTCCTACATTATATCTCTAATTCCAGCAATTCTTTTCTTCATCATTTGCTTTGTCTTCAATACCAAGATTCAATTAATTGTGGCTCAAATCCTTAGTGGGATTTATGTTTTCATTATGATGGTGGTTTTTGTTGGAGCTCTTATTACTGCGGTCACCGTCACGCCCTATCATCCCAGTGTGATCTTCTTATCTGGGCTAGTTTTGATTTTTCTGATAGCGGCAGCATTCCATCCTAGAGAATTCCATAACTTGATTTTTGGAGTTCTGTACTTTCTTTGGGTGCCATCTGGTTTTCTTGTGTTGATTATATATTCATTGTGTAACCTTCATGTTGTATCCTGGGGAACACGTGAAGTTCCAAAGAAAAAAACCAAAGCTGAACTTGAACAAGAAGAAAAAGAGAAGAAAGCTAAAGAGGAACAAAAGAAGAAGGAATCTTTTTGGAATAAGTTTTTCCCTTTTTTCAACCTGGTTCAAGACTTAAAACACACAATTACTGAAAAAATGACGTCAGATAAAGGGCATGATAAACTTACAGAAGTGTTGATTAAAATGAACGAAAACTTAGAAAAAATCAACAAAAACAGAGACAGTGTGGTTGAATTGGAAGATGTAGTGGTGGATGAAAACAAATCAAAGAAGGAAAAGAAAACAGTCCGGTTTTCAAACAAAAATGAAGTACATAATCAAAATGTTGTTTTTTATAACCAAAATAAAAGTGAAGCTAGTGAAGTCAATGATTAAAACAAAAAAGAGGGTGGTTTTTTTTTGTTAATTTCAGTAAATAACAAAACAATTCAAAGATAGCATAATGAGAGGACTTCGTTCTAAAATATTTAATAGAACATTTTTTTTTCAATTGAATAGTATATTTATAATGATAGACAAATGAATTATTATATAAAAAATCAAAACAGATAACATCATTATATAAAGTGGTCAAGAGTTTGATTTTGTATTTATTCGTTTATATTCAAAGGAAGATTTCATAAATCCTAAAACAACAACAATTCATATTTTATTTTTGAACAATTTTTCACACCTGTTTTAAGGAAAAAGAACTAGATGAGTTTGATGAGGAAACATACGTAAAACAGAAAGCGGACAAAAATATAATGAATGACCTAGTTAACCCTGCTTGGGTGAAAGAGGAAATATTTAGTGGTGGTGAACTGATGCAAATGATTCCGGAAGAGAGAGACTTTTGGGAAGGATTTGTCAATACGTAAGAAACATATTTATAAAGATACACAAAACTAATTGATGATCAATTGGTATAGTAAACGATGTACATAATACGTGTATTACATAAACATTTCACAATTCTTGATAAAGTTCAAGTATCGACATTTTGTCAAATTATATGTAAACATCAGATGATATTTCATGTCACAAAAACAAAACAACTTGTTTTGTTATCCACAGGTATTTAAAACCCCTTGACAAGAATAAAGAAAAGGAAAAGAAAGACACAGAAAAATTGATGGAGCTAAGAAATAATGTGTGCGGGGGAATGGCCCTCGTCAATATGTTGTGGGTTGCAATCAACTTCATGTTCCAATATAAGAAACCGACAGTCATTGATATTCCACTGTCTGTAAGTACTAATATATATACATGTATTTAATCTGTTGATGTGTTTAGTTTTCTGCCTGGTCAATTTACGTAAGCAATGGTCAGACTATAGCTACGGTGCTCGGTTTACCGGATGTTGACTGAGCAATCGTTGAAACCGTTCTCCTCACAAAAATGTAGTTCCAACTTCAGGTTCTCCGACCCTCAGCCTTCTATAGGAACGGCGATGGGACAAATGTTATGAAGGTAGCAAAATACAACCTTCGTTAACGCGGGTATTGTAATTTTTTTCTGCAGTGATCTTACAAATTTGAATTGATCGTAAAGAGTAGGTATAGGTTTACATCAGTACGTTAGACAGAAGAAATAGCCAAGTCTTATATGGGAATTGGAGACTGATATCATCCTGATCATTTTGTGCAGTTTGTAATTTTCCTTAGATTGCTAAAGGTTTCGACCAATCGATAAACTAGGTTGAACTGGATCGAGCAGATTTCAGCCATGTCAGTTTCTATACAGCTATGAATCACAATCGTATTTCTAAAGAAATAAAGGAGAAGATTCTCGGTATATATATATATATATATATATATATATATATATATATATATATATATATATATATATATATATATAAGAGACTGCAAGGAACAATTGTAAAGATCTTTAAGCAAAGTTGCCATTGCCACTGCGTTTGTCACTCGAGAACAATGTCATTCAATTTTCAAATTTGTGGCTTAAAATGATTTATTGTATTCCTTGACTTCCTTTTTTAATCCTTTCTGTGTTATTCCATGGCGGTTAATTCATCGCGGTCCTCGCTGCAGTTATGTTTAAACCGCGGCGGTGTGATCTACTGTTAAACAAAGTGATTGGAGATTTTTTTCCTGTACGCTATTAGATAATAAGACGGCCATCTAACTCTGAGAGTCATTCTTTACTGCCCAAGTCTGATGTATTGCTTTCATTGCAAATGAAATGATTACGTATGTACTGCACGTGTTCAAAACTTTAATAATAATAGAATCATCTGCACCCGTAACAGTTCATGTAACTGTAGAGCTGTTATTTGATAGATATTTTTTTTATTTTCACTTTAATCTGCCTAATATAATCTTCATTTACGTGAGGATAAGAACTATAAAATAGGGTGTGTTTTTTTTATTTTATTTTTAATGATTTTAAACATTTTCTTTGTTACGAACAATATTGTTTCGGGTGTCATTTTTCAACGTTGAAAATTGACCCGGGGTCAATTCTTAACGTTGAAAAATGAGACCAAAAGTCAAGAAAATTATACCAAGGGAAATGTTTCAACAGTTTTAAAAAGGATTTTTCTTAACACTTGATGACCTCGACACGTTGAAAATTGAACCTGTTGGAAATTAACTCCAACTGTTTTGGACTGTCTTTAAACTGAAACTTTCAATTCCTTATTTATTAGTTTTATTTATACACCTATCTAGAAAATAATTTTAAAAAATCTGTTTCACTGAATTAAAGAGTTAAACATGTCACCACGTATAGCAATACTCTTATTCAAAAACATAATATTTGAAATATAGATATCACACATAACAGAAATTATAGGCGAACATTTCGCTATCATTTTAAATTAGTCAATAAGTATTGGAAGAGTCAATATGCAAATTCGAAAAATAATTCTGAAATGTTTCATTTTTTCTTTGTCCGAACGTTAAAAGTTGTAGACATGTAAATCTAAAGAATAAATATGAATACAACTGTAAAATTGGGGTTAAATAATATCAATTCGTTATTTTTTGCTTATTTGCTGTAGAATTTTGAACCGGTTTCAAGTAAATTTTCAACGGAACAGGGTCTTTATTTCACACGTTTAGTCTCAATATTTAACGTTAAAATACCCTCGAGTCATTTTTCCACCCAGCTGGACAAAATTCCCATTACACCGTCTCCAAATATTTTTTTAAAGTCCATATCGTTTTACGGTACAGTCTCTCAATGCCCAAAACAGTTAACCTAGTCCGTGACATGCACATGCTACACAGTAAACGTTCACTATACGATCATCGTCACAATATGAAAAATTTACTTTACCTTTTAAATACTAAAGGACTATATATGGTATTGGCCTAAAATGGCCCCCTAAAAGGAATATCATTATTTTACTGTAATTCTTTGTTTTCTTTGTACAGATATATATGTGATGTTTTAACTTAATGTTCATTTTGATTCAAGTGCCCACAATTTAGAAATACGGCATTGTAAAGACAGCCTTTTCCCTGCATTTTAGCATAAAAAAAGCTTGTTTTCAAGAAGATTTTCTTTCAGGAAACATAGAGCGCATGCTTGAACCAACAAAATATTTTAATCAGAGATGTATCTAGCCAAGACTAATAAGTGACAAAAAATTTGTCCTGGTTCAAGCATGCGCTCTATATTTCCCATTCGTAAAAAGATGAGAAAAATGTCAATTTCGTCTGATTTTGATTGAATTTTTGAAATAGCGTCACTTCTGACGTCATATACTGCAAGTCAGTGCAAATAAATCAAACAAATATGTGAAAAATATATTTTATATGAACTCTTCTAAATTATAACATAACATTTTATTGTAACCGAAACACTTTAAAAAATGGTGAATTATGGGGGCTAAATTTAACTCTTATCATATATAGTTCTTTTATTGATATTTTATGTGTATCGAATATGTGAAAATAGTATCAGTGACGCATAACGTTTTTCGTATCCTCTCCCTCCTGAGAGTTTTATCACTGTCAAAGTAAATTGTATTTTACTTTAGTCCTAATTGTTTTACACAGAGGTGTGAAACCAACGCACTGACAGGAAATCACGTTATGCTTGAACGCACAGAATGCACAGGTGAATAGTCCGTGTAACAAGTAATCATCAGGAATTCTACCCGTACATCAAACAATTTTAATTTACTATCAGTAAACAATACATAATTGTATCATTTTACTGCGTTCTTACACTGTTGAACGTGTTTTGGGTGTTCCTCCCCGCAGAAAATCAATGGTTTAAGAAAACGTACACGAAATAAACTTCACAAACACAATTTAACATCACAAACATATGGCAGCTGACTACACGTCATTAACATACTGGTTTATATATAATCTACTATAACTTATCCTATTATTTTCTATTTCTTTAACCTACCGTCTATAACTTGGAGTTTCTCTCTATAGTTCATCCCTGTTATAATTTAAATATTCGCTTTGTAGAAATACATTCTACATTTGTCTATATTAACATGAGACTACATTTTTTTAAAGAAACCTAATTATTAAATATCATGAGCAAAATGAAAAAGCATCAACATTAACTCCATTTTTTAAAAAAAGACACTAAAATGTACGTGGTTGGATTTGTCTTCTCTCTATGTGGATATAGAATCCTCAATTTTCATTTGCAGTTTGTGTTACTTTTTTAGTATTTTTTACGAAATTGCCGGTACGATATAGTACGTACGTCTGTCACAAATTACATGTTTCTATATTGAAACATATCAGGCAATCTGATATTCTGTTTAACAGTATGGAAAAGAAAAGGAGGAGTTGGATACACTACAAGCTGAAAATGTCCTTAAAGTTGACGTCGTTGGACTGATGTTTATAATTTTTTTCCTTTTCATTCTCCTCATTCAATTTTTTGGAATGGTTGTTCATCGGTAAGTCATGAACCATTGATATTTACAAAGCTTCTGAATGGAAAGAGCTGTAGGTTTAGGTTACAAGTTACATCTACCATTACTTTCATTTACAAAAGTAATCAATTAAATCATATCTACTTTGCTAAAGTAATAAATTACATAATACATTACCGGAAATAAATACAGAGACAATTTCTTCACACAATTTATTTGAATCTTAAGTCAGATAGAATAGTAATATAAAGATCACCATGTTTGTCACTTAACATTTCATTGTTGCACTAATTTTAATCAGCAGACTTTCAAAAGTATTGTCATTCCGTGAACACTGTTCCGGCCTAAAACTTTGACTGCAATGCTGAAAAGTTTTTCTGCTGGGGCAGACCGGGTTTACCAAGAATCTTTAATCCGATACATATATCTCTTAACTAAATTCATTTTAATTTTTTCCTAGCTTCCTTTGATTGATCTTAACTATTTATAAGAATTTTCAATATAAGGAATATTTTTAAAGTTTATAGATAAAAATCAAATTTCTTGCAAACACTTAAAACGGATTTGGCAAAAAATTGTTTCAAGAATGTGTTTTAATACTTTTAAAAAATGTAAGGATAATAATGCATTACCATTACACATTACCTCATGTCTGGATTCAATACCTGTGTTTTCTCTATGTGCATATCATTTTAAATGATAAATCAACATGATGCTACATGATATGATTAAATACAGATATTAATAATTCTTTTTTGAATAAACGAAACAATGGCAAAGTAAAAAAACAAACAACAATAAGTAGCATTAATTTGCTTGCATTCAGTAATAATTTTATTCAAATTTTAATATGCATGCGTATATGAAAATAAGTACTACATTAAAGATGCCTTGAGAAAATGCAGCGTTCAAGCTTAATTTAGAAAAAGCCTTATCTCTCATGTTATAGTAAACGGCAAATTGGACGTGCCTTATATATTTAATGTCATTGTAAAGAGAAAACATCAGCAAGTGAATATACATAAATTCACAAAACTTCTCGTAATATATTTTTAAAAATGATCAAGAATAAAAGAAATAGATTTTGAAATAGTTTTCCATTAATTCAAGGTGTCAAGGTCTTAAGATATATAAAGCAACATTTTTACAATTTTAAAGACTTTTCATTCCAGTTTTATCGCATGCTTTTCTCGATAGATGGGGGACATTTATGCATCTCATAGCTATCACTGAAATTCCAAGTCCCTTTGGAAAGACTGTAGCTGATGTAGAAATGTCTGGGGATTCGTTCAAGAAGGGAAAAGGAAAAATTGCTGTGGAGTTTTGCGAAAAATTGATGGCTGAACCAATGCCCGATTATCCAAGTGATGAATTTATTGAAGAAGACAGAAAAGAAAAAGAACGACATTCAGCCCGTGATCAAATCAAAAACAATGCAGAGACAGGTAAAATGTTGATTTTACTTTTTTATCGTTTTGAATACCATACTAGTATGTTATATCAAATTAATGAAACAGTGGGGAAGGAAAATGGAAATTATAATTAAGGAGCCTTTTATTAGTACTTTGCATATGGAAATAGTATGTATATATATGCTGCAAGGTATGTGTTGAGATGAATCCTCTTAAGTCCAACGTGGTATACGTGTGGAAAGATACGAGTGTCGCTTAATTCAATTTCAATGCTTCTTGCATGTTTTACGACTATTTAGATTTTGAGAAAATCACGTCAATGCTTTGTGTTATTTAGGTTGGTAATGGGTACTTCCAAATTGTGACGTTCTTTTTTTCGAAATTAACAATGAAATCAAGAATAATTTAATAAAAAAGATGGTTAAATAAGGCGTGTAAACTGCCTATATGAGGAGAGATAAGATACTATGAAATTAAAATATCAACAAATCTCATAATGTTTTTCTGAATTATTGAAAACAATGCATATTTACCATAACATCGATTTGTAACCTTTAAATATGTTAAACATTTGGAATAGGTTGATTTAAACTGGCGTATGCGTGTCAAAACCTCAAAAAGTGTCATTTTTGAACTTCAATGTCTTTTCTTTTATTGAGTAAATCTGAGCTCCATATTTTTGTCATAGTCTATATAAGGTTTAAAAGAGTTCAACCCGATTTCAATCAACAAAAACGTGGAGATATTACCCACTTTACTTTGAAAATGTCATTTTGTATGGCAGAATTTGAACGTTTTAGAAAAATCATACAAGTTTGTAAATTTGTGGCCGAAGTCACGTATAGCATTTCACGATAGAGTTTGTTGTGACTGAAATGGCTCAGTGGTTAGAGCACCAGACTTTACGTAACATTAAAAAGCCATGTTTTAGGTTGTGGGTTCGATACCACCAAAACTTTAGATTTTTTCCCTACCGTTTGTTTAAGGTAACTCCATACTTGTAAAATTCTCTAATGAAAGTTAAAAAACAGAAATGATTTCAACTAAATAGACTAAAATTTCATCAATTATTGGAAAAAATATACATATCATCACTCTTTTTGAGATGTCAGATAAACATTTTTAAATAAGCATTTTTTAGCATCATAAAACCATACTTTTTTGTTAAAAGTAAAATCTTTGTAGACAGAAACTTGTTTAACTTTTTTAATTTTATTGTCAACTGTGTTAGAAAACTAAAACTACAAACACATTTTAAATTTAGTTTTTGGAATTAGAAAAATTATAGCATTTAGACATACAACTGAGAGAAAAGTCGAAAAAGAGTTCTTTCCCCTTAACATAGATAACATGTATAAAAAAATTGGAAATTTAGGATAAAATTAAGCTGCAAAAATATCTTAAACTTAACAGTATTTCTAATTACATCCATGTGAATATATTCACATAAAATAAAGAATTCAAAGTTTTACAATAAAGTATGACATCACCGAACACTGGATCTACTTTAAATATTTAAAACTGAATATAGTCAGAAATTGTGCTTTTGTAAACTTGAATTTTATCATTACTAAGGATATTTAGTTCGAAATAATTAAATCTGAAATTGTATTTTACAACTAAACCAAATGGGCATTTGCGCTGTCTTGTTCTCCCATCTTCTTAATGTGTTCTTTCCCATAATTGTTATAAAACAGTGGAACGCAATGGGTTAGAGCATTATCCACCAATGTGTGAATCACTAGTTCGAATCCCATTGGAACTTTACTAATTTCTACTATTCCTCATTTTTAAAAATATATTTTTTGGTCAAATTTTGTAATAGCTTAAAAATTCTAAGCAGGTGGAAGTATTTTGAATATAATGAACTTTTTTTCCAAATTAATATCGACAGGTGTCCAATATCACCTTAACACTTATTCCTAGTTGGGGCCGAGAACCAAGATATTTGGCTGTTTTTTACTTTGGCGTTTTGCCTTTATTAACTTAAACATTAACCATATGGATACAGAGTGTTAATTTTCATGCTAGACTGTTGAGTAAAGTAGCTGGCTAAAACAACTACTTAAAAAATTAACAATAAAAACACATTTACCTTAAATTATGATTTCGTCATCTATTTTCAAGTGTATTATTTCTACACTATATTTCTTTTTTTTTGTTCCTCCCTAAATTCATTAATTTATTAATCGTATTCCCTATAAATTGCTACCTTTCAAAATGTTAAACCTGATATTGTTATAATCTACAAATATATGTTTGCGCAATTTTTGGCTGTTTCGAACAGTTTACAGTACGTGTTTTTGATGAAGTTACAAACACTAGCGTTGCAAAATGTGTCACTGCGCATAAGGTTACTTTTAGTATTGTACAATAACAACGCATACACTGTAATAATCTCAATTTCTATTCTTGATGAAATAGAATTACAATGTAAAGAATAAATTCAATAGCTACAGAATTCATACTCTCTATGTATACTGACATGGAACAGCTTACGCTTTTCATAAATCGCTTTGCGGTTTATAAAGCGTAAACTTTCAATGCAGTTTATTGTCAAATATACTATGTAGCTATTAAATGTGTTTTTTATATTACACTTTAATTTATCGAGTATACCTAATTTAGGTGTAATTGTTGATATACTTTCATTGATACTAGTATACTTTGACTAACTGTTTACACGGAGAGGTAAAGACCAAAATTATCAACAATTAATTAACAATAATTGAACATTGAATATCATATAGACAAAAAAATTGATAATTGGAGGAGGGGTGGGTAGCAGTTAGTGCGACATCAATAACAAGAACATGGATTAATGCGCATGTTCATGGCTGAAATTACCGTATTGGTCTGAATGCACATGCCTTGTCATGCTAAAAATATACACAAGTGTAACCAAAACCAATGACCCACTTGTAAAGCAGATGATGTTTTTTGGTATCTTACATTAATATTTAACTGATCACGACAGGGTCCTTTACTCATTCAAAACTAAAAGCATTGCAATATATAAAGCAAGAACAAGCAAAGATACTCTAATATGCCATCACTAGTATTACGTATATCATTGGCACATAATGGTATAACAAAAGGACTAGACATTAAAAAGTATTAAATATACATAAAAGACCTGAGAAAGTGGGGCGTTCATCTGCCACCGTAACAAGGTAGGCTATGTTTTGTTAGCTAGTTCCCAAGCCAAAATTATACTGTCTTGTTAACGCCCCATACCATAACACAAAAAAGCAGTGAAAAAAACCAACAGCCCCTGACTGTGTGGTAGTAAAAATATGGAGATAACGCCAGAAGCTCCTGTCTTTTAGATAACGTTTGAAGAAAGGAAAGTTAAGTGTTTGTTATTGATTGGACGCCCCTGTCTTCAAGATCTGAATAACGAAAGCTGTTATAATTGTAGAGTTGGGATTCTTATGTATTTCCAAAATGCGTTAGAGTTCCATCGACCCGTAGTTTGGATGTATAGTTCTGTAAACCCTTGTCAGTAGCTGTAGATGCCGCTCCAATTCTATGTGTATGATAATTCTGTAGATTTAGATCACAGAAAGATAATGGTGCTTGCAACTGTTGTGTAAAATAATGACGGGTAATTGGGTTACCATCCATGAACGAAGAAAGTCGTTCAGAGCAAGAAGAATGTTTCCTCAAGTCGAGGTAGCACACTACAGCTTGGTAAGGACAGAGGGAAGTATTTGTAGTATTCTTCTGTACTCGAAAGGTTATGTGGTGTGATTTCGAATGTTTGAATTGTGGAATATTGACATCAATAAATTTTCGGACTCTCACATCTTGGCTCACACAGATATCACCAAATTTGAAGAAATGCTGGTTAGAATGACCAGTTTTAGTAATTTCTCCTACTTGTAAATAGACAAAAAATGCAGGAATAAACAGTGCACGTAGAGGAGCCTTACAGCGTGTTCTTTATTATAAAGTGTTGTGTAACACACGAAAAATCACCCAATATGAATATACGGCTAAGAGACGATATCAAAGTTCGGGTTGTAGATGCTGCAAAGTTACTCTGGAAACAATGGGCCATGAATGCTGACACATGCTGAACCGAAGGTGGTAATAGTTGTATTTGTTCTCCAGAAATTGCTTACAAGACTGGAAAGGTGATTGGCACGAAACTATGGTTGACTGCGACAGTGAACTTTTTAGTAACATATTTGTTGTGGCACTAAGAGATTGACTAAATCCTGTGGGATTTGGGTAGGTTCGTTGTCCATGAATGAAAACTGAACTTTTAATTCGTCCACCTGTAAGCAAGAAAGTAAATCAACAGCTTTATTTAATTTGCCTGGAATAGATTCAGCAATGAAATGAACATTATGAGAAAGAAATAAAATTATGAGTCGTCTCATAAGTTTCATGAGTCCTTAGAAGTGTTTTTATGGATCCCCTGGACGACTGCCATAGTATCTGGGTGCAAGATAAGCGTTCAGTTTTTAAGACTTAAGACTTGATCCCCATATTTCCAAAGCAAGAACAATAGGTAAGAATTCAAGCAGAAATATGACTGAAATATGATAGTTGAGCCATTCAGGGGTGAATGCACCAAAAAAAACATTTAGTACTATATACACATCCAAAACCTGCGTTACTTACATCAGTGAAAAAATGCAGGGATGAGGTTGAATGTGTGATATTGGACACAAACAGAGCCTTGCCATTGGAGCTATCTAGAAATATTTGCCAAGCTTTGAGGTCAGCTTAAGCTTCCAAGTTAAGTTTAGTATGGTGGTACGGTTTAGATAAATCTATGGTCAGGTTTGTGTTATGCGTCTCACAAAGGTACGACCCGGGGAATTACGTTGCAAGCAAAGTTCAGAAATTCTAAAATTAAATAGACTGTAATTAGAGAAGTGTCACTGATCTTCGGTAATGGAGTTTAGCTAATAGTAGTATCAAGCGGATTAATTTGTCCTGAGGCAATCTAACTTCAAACAACACTGTATCTAACTCTAAACCCAAAAAGTCAGAGTTGTGGAAGGGTAGACGGTTTTCGAATCATTTACAGGGAGCCCAATGTCTTTTGCTAAGATATAAAATGTCATTATGAACTATAGCAAGAAGAGTATTGGGGTGGGCCAAGAAATAAGAAATTATTTAATAGATACACACAACGAAGAACTGAAAATTTTGACTCCAAAATCGACTTAAGTGCTGTGCTGAATTTTTTAAACAAGTTACAAGAATATCCTAATTCAAAGGGAAGAGTTTTATCAAAATAATTGTAACCCAGCAGAAAGGAGGCAGTTGATGATTTCAGTCAATATATTAAATAGATAAATAAAGGCATTGACCCATTAACAAAGAAATAATACATTAGACATACAATACAGTTTTAAATGCACATTTTATATGTTTAGTTTCTGAAATCTTTGACAATAAGCAACTGTTACTCCAGTATTCATTTACAAAATTTTATAAAATAAAAACATGTTTTGTAACAATTTAACATTTAACATTTGAACTTACAAACACGTTTTAGAAATTACTATGACAAGTTTAAACAAGTTTTGATATAGATAGGTATTTCAGAGGATTGTTATCTGTCAGCACTACAAACTTATTTCCTAGTACATAATCCCTGAATTTTTCTGTAACACTCCACAATCACATTAACAATACGTCCGCTCTGATTCTAAGATAACGCAGCACCGAGTCCATGGTATTTTTTTTGTTCTTTTTATTGTATCATTGTTCTCAGATATTTCGCAATATCGTTGTTGTTAAGCATCCCCAGTATTTCAGTTTTGTTGTAGTCTGCGTCCATAACTACTACTGCTCCTCCTTTGTCCTCCTCTTTGATTACGATAGAATTGCCTACAATTCTCTCTGAAGCGGGATATATATATATATTACAATTTTCTCTGAAGTGATATATATATATATATATATATATATATATATATATATATATATATATATATATATATATATATATCACTTCAGAGAAAATTGTAGGCAATTGGATCAAATCAAATCTCATGACGCCCTGAAGTTTCTTAAAACACCGTCTACGAAAACTCTTCAAGGGGTGTATTAATCGTCGGGCGCGAGATTATGTTTCGTCGTTTCAAACATAATGGCGGCGAGTTAACAGTTTGCGCAGACGACCGTTGAAGTAGTGCAACAGAAGAGATTTAAGGTGAATTCTTCATTACAATCAAATGTAACAACAAAGCTGCTAACGTATTACGGGAATATTTAAAGGCAAAGGGACAGGATTCGAATTTTGATTCGTTTAATGTATTAAAATTGATTGAAGTTTTGGGACACTTTTATATTGATGCCCGAAAACCTGATGAAAAGAAGTACAAAACAACTTCACTAGAACCATAGTAACCATAATAAATGCTTTGATATTGTCAAAGACGCCAATTTTCAAGATGCAAACCAGAAGATGGCAGAGTTGAAAAGAGACGGATGAGGTACCATTACACACGATCGCGTAGTTGCCGAAGCAGATCTTAAGACGTTGTACACATCATTTCAACTGAGTCCAGCAACACCAAACGGCCTGTTTAACAAGGTTCACTTTGATACCCAGCTGTACTTTTTCATGCAAGTGAACTTTTATACATACGTAGGACCTAAAGTCTATAAATGAACCAAAAATTAACACAACTGTGATTGAATAGCCTAATTCTTTTATAATTTAATTATTCATAAAAAATTGTTTCATTGTTTCAGAAGGGGTTGTGAAGAAGAGTAGTTAAGGATGGGACAGATTATTTCCGAAGGCATGTTGCCAAGTGCAATTTTTAAGCAAACAACTCGCCATGCCTGCTCCGACAATAATGGCTCTCCCGTGTACTGCTGGAACCCAGCTTGCCTTACCTACTTCAACCTCTCAGCCATCTACAGAACCGGTAGTTGTTCATGTTCCGCAGTTAGCTGATGCTACGAAGTATCTTGAAGGCATTTGCCTTAACGAATTGTTTGATGACCTTGTCAATTTAAATACAAACGTGTTTCACACAGCAATGCAAACAAATCAAAAGAACCCTACTGTTTTACGAACTGTCAATTTACTGTCAACTTTAATGTCAGTAAACAGTAAATGTTGACTGATATCATGTAATTGATGTGCGGATCAATTGACATGTGTATACATATAATTTGCATTTCATTTTATATTTGTGGAATTTAATTGTTGATATTTTATTTATGATACAATGTACTTGTCATTTTTACATGCCCAATTATATTATTGTTGAATTTTGATGTTGATATCTGGTACTTTGTTTGTGATACTTCCACACATATCTATTATGTGATTTTCAATGTGATGTCATTATTAAACGTGTGATTGAACTCTTAAAAATCTTGTGATGGTCTTTAGTGGGATTAATTTGCTTCGCCTCGCCCAATACGGATTTCCATTTCTCACCCTGGATGACTTCGTACTATGTCCCAAACTGCCTGTGTAAATATATATATATATATATATATATATATATATATATATATATATATATATATATATATATATATATATATATATATGTATAAAAGCACTAAAAATAACCAACGACACGAACAATAAAATAAAATATTGTCAAATTTTCGGGACAACCCGTCCCTTCTTCAGGACAGCAAAATAAAAACTACATAAGAAAGAAGAAAAACATCTACAAAACTAGCACTAAACTAAACTAAATAATATTTTGTTGTCCTGAAGAAGGGTCGGGTTGTCCCGAAAATTTGACAATATTTTACTTTATTGTTCGTGTCGTTGGTTATTTTTAGTGCTTTTTTATATCTCATCTTATAACCTTGTATCTTTTGATCCGACACTTTAGATAACGAGTGTTGTTGGTTTGCTAGTGCTTCTTATATATATATATATATATATATATATATATATATATATATATATATATATATATATATATATATATATATATATAAAGCACTGAATAGAATCGACAACACTTGGCATCTTTAAAATGCCGGATCAAATACCAGGTATATTGTATTGTATTGTTTATTACCAAGAACCATACGATTCATAGGTTTAATATAGATATTAAGCCAGTGAACTGAATATATGAAGCACTAAAAATGGCTAACGACACGAACAGGAGATTATGTCATATTTCCGGGACAACCAGTCCCGTCTTCGGGACAAAAGAAATAATTAAATAAATTACATGGGTAGTAAGATCAAGCGCTACAACTAGCACTACTAAGGAAACTATATACAAAACAAAACTTACATTTTAAACCTCCTAAACACTATTTGTCCCTTTTAGTGGCGGATCTTGATAATTAGAAGCTGTTTTCCTTTGAAAAGGCACTGGTCTTTCTTAGTGCGACAACAATAACAAGAGAATGCATTAATGAGCATGCTGACATTACCTACTTGGTCTGAATGCGCATGCCTAGTCATGCTGAAAATATACACGGGTTTAAACATTAACAACGGCCCACGTGTAAAGCAGATAATGTATTTGGCAGCTTACATAAACATTTTACTGACATAAACAGTTTAATCTGTAGGAACAAAGGACAGAGCTGGTCAACTTAACATCGGAGCATCATTACGAAATACAATAGGGAGGGAAAGTACGAGGGAATCTTTCTCTAACCAACAAATGTCATTTAATAATGCAGATATCCTGAAAAAATCTGTAAAATATCTTGAAGAAGCAAAATTACCTAAAGAAGATGAAACTACTGGTGTAAGGTATAGGAAAAAGGGCAGAGGTAAACTGTTACTAGAAAATGAGAGTTCAGGTGTTCAAAAAATTGGTTCTACAGCTCCGGCACAGAGAGATTTCATCGAAAGGGTACGGAAAAATAGAGGTCTTGCAGAAAAATTTAATTTAAATACCTATCAAAGAAATTTAGAAGAGCACAGTTTTGGCCAGTCATTCAGTAGTGGTGAAAATGTAAACATGGAGGAAGATGACTTTTATGATGAGCTACCCGCTACAGGGACTTTAAATCGAATGTGGGCCAAGAAATGGCGCTATTTCAATCAGTCTTAAAGTTTATCTTCTACTGAACAGAATAGAAGAAACAGAACTTGTAAGTTTAACCTTTTTAGTTTTATAACTTCTTCATAATCAGTTGCCAAAGTTTGCTGATTGTCATAATACGATGTGTAATGCCATTCAATGTTTTAAGGATAGTGTTCATTGCTGATTGTTGATCTCCTACTTCCTTGCGAATAAAATATGATTAGACATTATTCAGAACTTTGACTTTAGAAATGTTACGATAATTCTCTCGAGAAAATAAAATATTAATTGGTAATTCAGAAATAAAAATGCAGGTCCAATTAACTGACAACCAAATATTTGATATTCATTATGCAGTCAGTCGGAATTTGCCCAAACTAGCTTGTTGTTTGCATGTAAGCTGTGAGCGCAATGATATTTACCCTACCATACATTTTGTTTACAGATCAATTTTTGAACTAATCGGATGCAGTCCATGTCAAAATAAAAAACAATAAAACAAGAACCAAGAAACATTTGCATTTTGGTCAAAGGAAATGTGGCTCGGTTCTATATTTTGGAAGAAAAGTGAGGGACCCGTATTCATAAAGGAAATATCATGCCGAATTTGTTTGATGCCTAAATGGCATATACTATATGTAGTATCTTATTGTAACAATGGCCTATATATTAATTTCTGTTATTTGTGCATATTAACATTTGCAAATATGTTTTTAAATGAATCAATATGAATGAATGGAAAAGCAAAAACATTTATTTCTACGTAAACTTTTTAATGACGTCACAATGATTACAGCACACGCTTATCGTTTGACGGTCACATTACTGTCCGGTTATGTCAAGAATTCTAAACAAGTTGTCTCTCTCAAAAGTAAATATTAGTAATAAACAGCAATGTTTAAAAAAAAAATTAACGTGCTGTTTATGTCTTTTTAAGATTTTAATTTTTTAATTAAAGCATCCTTTAACGATAAAAAAAAAATCAAATTAAGATATGAAGATTTTTAATTTTGCCTAAATTAAACAGATAATGAACAATTATCTTTATTTTTTATTTTTTGGTAGAAAGAAATGCGTCACTTCTAGTTAAAATATTTCTTAATGAAATTTCATATGTCAGAAATAATTATAATACATACGTATATAATAACAATATAATATGTATAAATTATATTATTTGTTTGATATTTAGATTAAATATTTCAAATGCAATGTAAAGGTACTAATGAATTATTCTTATTCTTAATAAAAGTTCATATTTATATTATATGTTTCAATTATTCCTGCGGTCCTAAATTTTTGTTTAGGCTTTTATGCTGTGCCTTGAAAACAAAACATGTTACCGTCTTGGATTTCGATCACACCAAAAAATCGCTACATCATGTAAACATCGCTGTAGTACTTGACCAAAAATGAAAAGAACTAAGGAAATCGACGGAGGAAATTCGGACTAAATCAATTTCAAACTCTTATGTTCAAAAACTTTTCTCTCTCCATAAGGTCGTTTTGTGGCATAAAATGAAATTAAAGTTACTCAATACTCGTAAAATTCTCTGATGAAAGTTGAAAAACCGAACTGATTTCAACTTAATAGACTTAAATTTCATCAATTGTTAGAAAAAATATACATGTCATCACACTTTTTGAGATGCCAGATAAACATAAATTAAGGCATATTTTAGCATCAGAAAACCTATGGTTTTGGTTAAAAGTAAAATTTTTGTAGGCAGAAATTTGTTAATCTTGATTAATTGTATTGTCAACTTTACCAGAAAACTAAAACTACAAAAATATTTTAAAATTAATCGTTGGGATAAGAAAAACTATGGCATTTAGACATTCAACTGAAAGAAAAGTCAGAAAGAGTTATTTGCCCTTAGCATCGATAAAATGTATGAATAAAATTGGAAATTTAGGATAAAATTAAGCTGCCAAAATATCTTGAACTTACCAATAATTCTAATTACTTCCATGCGATTATATTCGCATAAAATAGATAAAACTATCTTGCACAAACTTTAAAGAACTCAAAGTTTTACAAAAAAGTATGACATCACAGAACACTGGATTTAATACTGCTTAGATCTGTCTATTACACGACTTCGGTCTTTTAAAAAAACAACGTCAATAACATTGTCAACATTTCAATAGATATGATAATATATCTCATTTTAAAATATCAAATGCCTAAAATTAAAATATATATTTTACAGTTTAAATTGTTTCAGCCATCGCCCGAATTGCAAGTTTTTAAAGGGTCTCAGAAGAGACTAAATAAATAACGTATTTTTTTTGTTTAAGTTCAAAATGAAAAACATATTAAGACAATATACACATATTTGCATTAATTTGGAAAATTAAAAAAACAAAAACAAAATACAAACAAACAAAAAGAAACTAAAAAGCAATAAAACAAGAACAGATATGCTTAAATATATTTAAAAAATTTAAATGTGAAAAAAGTGTTTACTAACATTTGCAAAAAAAAAAAGATGCAGAAATAATAAAACAATGAAGAATTTTAGGCATTTGATAATAGTTATATTGTTTATGGCTGTAAAACGTTCCTGAGAATGTTCAATTAACATGAATATCGAAGAATACAAGATAAAACATGCATTTCGTTTCAAGCAAAACATGAGAAAACAAGAGATGTTTGTGAAACACTTATGCCCCCTACCTTGGAAACATCCACAAAGAAAATGAACGAAAACTGCAAATAACTGGAATTTTTCTAAGTCCAAGGGGCATAACTCTGTCTAAAATTGCACAATCGTACCAAACATCGACCTTGACCTAGATATTATCATAATAAATCTGTATACCAAATTTCATTTTAATATGTGTATAAATATACAGGTCTACGAAGAAAATTAACGAAAACTGCAAATAAATAGAATTTTTCTATGTCCAAGGGGCATAACTCTGTCGAAAATTGCTCGATCATACCCAAAATCAAACTTGACCTAGATATTATGATGATAAACCTGTATAGCAAACTTCATATCAATATGTGCATCCTCTACGAAGAAAATAAGCGAAAACTGCAAATAACTGGAATTTTTCTACGTCCAAGGGCCATAACTCTGTCGAAAATTGCTCGGTCATACCAATATCGAACTTGACCAAGATATTATGACGATAAACCTGTATACCGAATTTCATTTTAATATGTTCATCTTCTGCGAAGAAAATAAACGAAAACTGCAAATAACTGGAATTTTTTACGTCCAAGGACCATAACTCTGTCGAAAATTGCTCGATCGTACCCAATATCAAACTTGGTCTAGATATTATCATGATAAACCTGTATACCGAATGTCATTTCAATATGTTCATCCTCTGCGAGGAAAATGAACAGAAACTGTTGGTGGACCGACCGACCGAGAGACATATTGACAGACAGACGGACAGCAGCAAAGCAATATGCCCTCCCTTCTTCAAAGGGGGTATAAAAATATCGTCAAAATTTGCACAAATGGAGTTAAAATGAAGTATGTAAAATATCGTTGATACCTGCATCTTAATACACAATATACAACCTTTTTACAATTTCAAAATACCGGAACACGCAAATGTACATTAAATATAATCTTACAATTATGTTGATGTTGCAAAGCTAGATTTTATTACTTATCAGATATTTAAGTACTTTGAGCAAATTCTCTTAGCTATATGTAGCAAGAAATAAAACGACCGAGGCAAGAAAAAAGGATCACCAATTTTTGTTTATTAAATCTAAGAATCGTGTGAATTGTTTCCCTCTGATTATTTATCGACACTTCTGCACTGCAATCAGCGGAAGACAGCGAAGTGGATTTTGCTCCTCGGTAGCCTTATCGACTCAGGATCCGGGATGAATCAGGATGATATAGAATTAGCTTCCAGGGATTGATTGTTGATCAGTTTCATTAGTATAGATGCACAATCAGGGAGGTTTGTTGAAATCTCTGGTTGTCTGAAGCAGTGAAAGGCATGTTTGTTGCAACAGACGATCGATTTTGGCGCTGGCGGGAAGAGAAGTCTGCATTCTATGTTTAATGTATGGACGACTAAACGTAAGCAACCTCTGGTAAGTAAAACTAATTCCGTATGAAAATTTACTATCTTAAGGTACATGAAGCGTTTGCACAGATGTTTTATCCAGATCCTAACTTTGTTTAAATAAATGAATACATGCATATGTAAAATCCAATTGTAAAAATACACACAAGCACTATGGAGAGCACTGGAGACTTTTTTTTTAAAACGTGTATTTGATAAATGACGTATAAAGCCTACAGACAGAATAAGATGTGTAGGATATTATTTCACCCTAGCTCCGACCAGCTGTAGATTCTTCTTAATATGAGTACTTAATTACGCGAATCAGCCGTACTGATCACATCGCGAAAGTATAAAATCGCGAATGCCACTTTTTTTTTTTATCATTATTTCAATATTTTACAACTGTCGGAAAAATACCGGATATAAATAACATGCGTTTAATTACTTAAAATCACCAGTATTGCAGAGACCGGGGCCGAGGGGTCGGGGTCATCTTAGGTCACATCGATAATACATATTACATGTATAATACACAGAAAATTATGACTTTCCTGTTGTGTGAGAAACACACGAAACAAAGATTACGTAGGTTGTTTCAAAGATCGAAAAACAGTATTTTTACGATAAATTCTTAAGAATGGTTAAATTGTTAACCATTTATGATACTTATTGTTAAAAAAGAAATCCTGTGTTCGGCTGAATAATTTAATGAGAAATGTTCGAAGCGTGCAATGCTTAACTCCTGCGATATGATTCCTTTTTTCTACAGAAAAGTCGATTAAGTCGATTATTTTAAGACATTAAATTATTGCTCGTTGTACTCGTTCTCTATTATATACTTTACTTCAACACATATTAATCTTATACACATATTAAAACTGATTCTGTCTATTATCCAACTAAACCAGTGGTTAAGATGGCCCATGTTTTAATTTGCTTCGATTTGCACAATCTTTGCATTATTTTCCTGTACTTACAGAAGGCTAACGCCCGTTTCCCGCCTACATTTTACATTCAAATATTTCAGAATTTCTGTCAGATATTCAAAAACTAAGTTTTCTACTCAAAAGTATAATCAAATCCTAATCAATTTATATCAAATAAAATTTGTAATCAAATTATTTATTTTTAAACAAACGTTTTGCGAATGCGGGGTCTTAATAATATTTCATTGAAATCGGTCTCAATGAGTTAGGAAAAAATTATTTAGCGGCCATTATGTGCAAAAAAACTCAATAATAATATATTTACGAAAGGACTATATATGGTTTGAGCCTAAAATGGCCCCTTTAAATGAACATTGTCATTTTACTGCAATTCTTTGTTTTATATATACAAATATACATTTGAAGTTTTTTCATAATTTTCATTTTGATTTTAGTGCCCACAATTTAAATATATGACATCATGAAGTTTACCTTTTCCCGCCATTTTCTCATTTTTAGCATAAAACGGCTTGTTTTGAAGCAGTTTTTCCTTAAGGAAACATTGAGCGACTGCATGAACAAACAAAATATTTTCACCAAAGATGTATCTATCCTATACTTATAAGTGACAAAAAGTTCGTTCTTGTTCAAAGAGTCGCTCTATCTTTCCCATTCGAAAAAAGATAAGAAAAATGTCAATTTTTGACTGATTTTGAATGAATTGTAAAAATAGCGTCACTTCTGACGTCATATACTGCCAGTGAGTGCATATAAATCAAATAAATAGGTGAAAAACATATTTAATGTCAACTCTTTTATAAAATATCACAACAAATTATTGTACCTGAATCATTTTCAAAATAGCGAATTATGGGGGCCAAATTTGACTAATATCATATATAGTTCTTTATTAAAGTAAAATTTCTTTTTAATTCATATCTGTTAATTATTTTTCGAAAATTTACAAAGCAAAATTCTTTCTTTGGAATATATTTCGGTCTGTAGACATATGTTCCCCCCGTGAAACAACAAACCCTATGGTAAAATTATGCTAAATAACAATAATTAAAACCACTCAAAAGGAATTTTAGTTTCACCGGGGGGGGGGGGGGGGTGTTTTAAAAAACATTTCCATTTTCCGTTATTTCTATTATGAAATGAGCTATTTTAACCAATATACAAAGTTATTTCGAAATGCATAAATATTGAACCACTCTTGCACAATTATACATATATATATATATATATTGCGCATTTATTGATCTTCGATTGAATTTGTATTTAATCCAACATCATCTCTGACACAAGTAAAAATTACTCAAACACATGTATGGTGGAACTGTCATGGCTTTTTATTCATATCAACATTTACAGTTAACATGCCACTTGCATGTTCATACTCTATGCGCCGATCTTACCACTTGTAAGCTTTTGGCAGCATAGCATTCACAAATTATTCATTCAACAAACCATATCAGAGCTGGGGGACCTGGAGACAACATTATCCCTCAGCAAATGGTTATATGTCAAAATTGCGCCAACACTCTCATCAATGTATCTGTCCTCATCACCACAACCATGGATTTCTTTTCAAACTTTTTAAACGCCATGACGATATCTGCAATTGAAAAAAATACACAGCAGCAAAAAGTATCTGAATAGCTATGCAAAACGTACAAAACAAGGTATATAGATGTTCAAACCAACCATAATATCTAGGGGAGGGGTGGGAGGGAATTTCTGTGTTCACTCGGCCGAGGATTAAAATGAAAAGGCCAAGAGCGCATGCTCAGGAATAAATAAAGTATCAGTCATAATGTATAGAACAAAAAATTCCGGAAAAATTTGATATTTTGTTAGATTTAAATTACCTAATTTATTCTCAATAACTGTATTTATCTGTAAGGGATAAATTTGATTATTTCGAAATGCATAAATATTGAACCACTCTTGCACAATTATACATATATATATATATATATTGCGCATTTATTGATCTTCGATTGAATTTGTATTTAATCCAACATCATCTCTGACACAAGTAAAAATTACTCAAACACATGTATGGCGGAACTGTCATGGCTTTTTATTCATATCAACATTTACAGTTAACATGCCACTTGCATGTTCATACTCTATGCGCCGATCTTACCACTTGTAAGCTTTTGGCAGCATAGCATTCACAAATTATTCATTCAACAAACCATATCAGAGCTGGGGGACCTGGAGACAACAGTATCCCTCAGCAAATGGTTATATGTCAAAATTGCGCCAATTGGATTTCATGCAGAATGAAATCCAACCGCCATCACAGCGGTTTAATTTTGACCATTTAAAGCTTCCATAGCAACATTCACATATATCGACCTAACAATGTGTATATACATGTACATATTAAAATCATTTTTCAACACATTCATAATAAAAGCCACAACAGTTCCAGACTAACTCTTGATCATATCTTTGGATAACATAAACTTTTACCCTCAATAAATTGCCTTAGAGCTGACTGCATGGTTGACACAAATTCATGATTGCCCGAAGGCGACAAATGAACCCCGTCATTCAGAAAGAGATTACTTTGATTGGGTTTAATGTCAACATATTTAATTGAAGCACCACCTATCTTCAAAACAAGAGTGGCCACAGAAAGTTTATGTTATCCTAAGCCTAGATGTCTCTGCTGCCATGTTTGAAATGGCATGTCGCCAATATAATCTAGGTAATATATGTGACCAAACAATGCATGTTGAAGGCATATCCGTACTCAAATTGACCATAACTTTTTTTATAAACTTTTGTTGTCTAGATAATGGGTTATCATCTTTACCAATGTCATTTCCACCTGCATGGATGACCAGAAACCTTGGATGTGGATATTTTGATCGCAAGTCACAAATAATATCGGCAACACTGTCAAAACTTAACCCTGATACTCCTTTCCATAACACTGATACATTAGGTAATGAAAGGTCTCTACCAAACTCTGTTGACATTGATGCATACTGCTCAGCTCTTTTAATAAGAGATGATCCAACAATCCATATTGAATCTACAATATCATAAACAATAAACAATGCATGTATACATGTAGCAGTAGTTGCAAGCTGAATTGATAAGTAAACAAACTGCAGAAATGGTGGTGTTGTTAATTAAAGTTGTAAAACATTCAGATTAAATTGACGGTTAATATGTAACCAACTCAGGTCTCAGGTAATGCTTATATGCATCTGAAGACCATCTCCCCCTTCTTTGAATTTCTTGTTCAGCTATGCCCAACATGTACATGTGTGTAGCAGCTCCTATTCTAAAAGAGTGTGTTTTAAATGTTTTTGTTTCAATACCTAAAAATGTCAGTGTTTTGTGCAATATGCTTGAAAATTGGTATGAAGACAGGGGACTGCCACTTAAATGGCAAAATAAAGGGCCATCATCCTTAGATCTGCATTGCAGAAAAGTCTCCAAGATTTCAAAACATACTAATGACTCTGATGATTTGTTTATATTAATAATAAAACCATTGCCACATTGATCTGTTTTAGAAAATCGGAGGTTTAGTATGATAGTATCTTTGGTTAATTGTAGATCTGAGAGATGTATAACATTTTTGTTATTGTTGTTTGATGCAGATGTTAACTCACTAATGCGGAGAAGACCGAATAATGCAACTGAAAAAGCAGATCCAAATAATAAATGCTCATACCTAGATTTTGTCACTGTTGGTAAAACCTGCAATATTTTGAGCAAAAGTTGATAAGTAATGGGGCTTCTAATGTCTTTCACAGGCTTAGTTTTTCTTAAACCAGCCAACATTTTTTGGACAATAAAAGTTTTGAGTGGATTGTCTAGGCCAAGCATTTGCAAATTGTGGCTCAAAGCTGACAAATAAACTTTAGCTGTCGAATATGCAAGGTCTTTTGAAGCTAAAAATGCTAAAAAATTGACTATGTGATCTACTGGGGGTGGCCAAAGTGGTGGTAAACAATACTGTAACCGGAAGTCATGAAAAACATTAATGGCTTTGTCATAAGCAATCTTTGTGTTGCTTGAGAGACTCGCGTCAATTAAACGATTGACATGCCCTTCAAAAGGCTCCAAAATTGAGTAGGTACTGGATAAGGATGGCAGTCTGCCCATGGTGCCAACTGCCTGAATCTGCGCCACTGCAATCGAGAAATTGAATCTGCAATCTCATTTCTATAACCACTTATGTGAACTGCCTTAATCTGAATGTTGAACTTCAAAGACAATAAGACTAATTCTCTCATGAATGTCATTTCTGTGTTCACTCGGCCGAGCATTAAAATGAAAAGGCCAAGAGCGCATGCTCAGGAATAAATAAAGTATCAGTCATGATGTATAGAACAAAAAATTCCGGAAAAATTTGATATTTTGTTAGATTTAAATTACCTAATTTATTCTCAATAACTGTATTTATCTGTAAGGGATAAATTTGATTATCTCTCTTTGTTTGGCCAAAATCATTTATATTTAATGAAAATATACATAAATGTTTACATTATTAAAAAAAAATAACTTTAATTATACAACTTTCAAAAAATGACTTTTAGTTAGGCGGCTAGACAATGCTATCGTTCGCAGTCCTTTAAAGTGTCTCTCTGATAAGCGAAATACCCAATAAAATCAGTCTAGAGAGAATGGGAATTTGATCAGCAATAATTTTACAATACAACAACACGTCACTAGCATATCAAGTACAAGCCATTACGTCAAATGCGTCGATTTGTCTACGGTATTGAAATCTAATTCAACAAAGCTCAACAAAATAATGCCTCTTTTACGTTAGTGGTTATTGTATAGACAGAGATAAACGGAATTCGAGATCAGTCACTAATGGAGGCGGTGGCATTATTGTATTCTGAATAACGTTATTGATGTCTGGACCAATATCGTTATCCATTTTCTTTATATGATAAACGAATTCCTTACTAATGAAATGCATAGAGATGGCAGATGATACACATAATATTTACATCACAGGCAAATAACCAATATACTTGAAATCTCGACATGTACATATATACAAACCTCTTCGTAATGAAATAAAAACAAGGGATGGCTTTGCGTTAAGATGCAATATTTACATTTTTCAATGTCTTTGCCTTTGATAACACTTCGTATCGATTTTGTACTTACAGCCCAATAAATTCAAATGACGTATAATTGGGGCGCAGGCGGGGTTGGCTTATTTATATATATTCAAATATTTAATCGTACAATTGCTAAAAGTATAGCCAAATATTTATCTCTTTCAATACTTGTACCCAAAATAAAATAAAGTACCTACACGATTATATGCGTGTATGATATTGTATATTTTGGTATAGTTTGTAGCTCTCATTTCAAATTAGATAGAAAATAAATGTTTAAGGCCGTGTATTTAGTCAAGCTTTGGGAGTGTTTTACCTCCAGAATAATTTTTCATTGCATTTACGTATGATGTGATTGTCTTTTAAAGATATGGATTTCATAACACAAGTATTGACAGAAAATGTATAACAACGTTCAATTTAATTAACTGTGGCCCAATTTAAATGCGGTGCTTTTGTCTATTCGTATTTTTATGTATACACGTTCTAAACCATACTTTACCAGCAATATATTTACTTATACACTGTACTTATCGTCCTAAATATGTTCCTGAAATAAGCTATATTTTATATTTACAAATCGATTTACTTAAACTATACAACAAAAATACTCAACAGTGCTAAAGCTAGATTTAGTTACTAGGGTTTTAATGGATTCGAAATGACTAATACGATACTTTATCAACTCCATCAATTTATTAATTGCGGTTTCGCAGTTCAATAATTGTATACAAAGGAGGGGATCTTTTAAAATACATTTTAATTTTAAAACCTTTGTCGATATTAAAGGGACTTAAACACGATTCGACCTCAAACTTTCATTGTTATTTTTCGTTTTTAATGTCTAAAATAGTTAACATGAGTACTTTTAATCTCTCGTCAAAATTTGAAAGAGAAATATAAATATTAGTAACAAGCGATATAGGGGGTTTGAAATTCTCTGATTTGTAGATAAAGCCCCAGTCTTGTTTTTGTTTACCTGTGTGTTGTATTGGTTTAAGTTTCAATCAAATGTGTTAGTTATTGTTGATAATATATTTTATAAACAAATTGAGTTAGTTTATCCTGTTTCACAACAAGCCATATTGTCAAACTAATGGTAAATGTTTACATCATTGGAAAGAATTCGAAGAACAAGACTCGAGCTTTGTTTATATAACAATGAATTCTCGTCTTTTGATCTCGCTTGGAACTTAACTACTAACATTGAAATTAATCATTCAATATGCACATGCAGACCATTTCATACCAGTGTATAAAAAGTAGAACTTTGCAAGGCTAATAGAAATTGAGAACTTTTGATTTTGTTTTGGAAAATCTGATCAACAAAACAAAAACACCACTTATATGTGGGTTATTATACTCTGAGTCCCATCGGCTTTGCAAGCTTCATTTCACTTAATTAACTGTTATTAATATAAACATTTTACACAGTTGTGTTTTCATTCTGTTAGGTCATTTGGTTAAGCAGTGAACCCCCCTCCCCTCCCCTCTCCCTCCAAAAAAAATATAAAAAAATAAATAATCAAAACCTTAAAACAGAAACCAGAAACAAAAAAAACACACCTTCCCCCCAAATTTAAAACCCTTTCAAAGCCTTATAAAGAGATAGTTGTATGGAAGGTTACTCTGATACATTTGGGAATAAAACTGCATTTATTCAAAGTAATGCATACTTTGGCACATTGTTAGCTTTTTGTAGACGCCAGGCTGCTGGTGACGTAATGTAACAGACATTAGTCGGCACTTAAGATCCACCATCATTCAAATGCATCGCGATATCATTAAACGACTCGCAACCCTTAGACTTATACTCTGTAAACAATGTCTGCTAAAAGTTCTGTTTATATATAGAGATGATTCATTTTCCAACGAACATTTTTTTGACAAACATGAACAATAAAGTGCTAGCTGCGTTGTAAGAGCACTATATTTACTCACCGGAAGAATTAACTTTTGACTAAAATTCATAGCAATTAAATAATTCAAAATTGAATTATTTTTTCTCGACACAAAGTCAAAGTGTCAAGTCACGTTATTATTAAGATCTGTGTTAATCCTTTAATCTCATTCACAAATGAGATGGACAAATACATACAATCTACAGCCCTTGCCTTGTTATCAACAGCTCTGGAGTTAACATGTTCCTTTGGGAATGGATCAATTTCGTCGAAAAAGCTAACCAAACTGGTTAAGAACACGGTGGGTTCCCTATAGAGCAATACCATTGTATATTACTTGCAATGGTTGTATTTGCTAGTGTAGGGCGCAACAGAAGAGAATCCAATAAATCAGGCACCAACCTCTCTCTCTCTCTCTCTCTCTCTCTCTCTCTCTATCGTAAAAAAAACGGGGGGGGGGGGGTATTTATAATTGATTTTTTTAGAAATGAAATCATCTTTATTGAAGGACAATTATTGTACAAACATGGTCATTGTATATATCAATAGTCTAAAGTATTAAATGGTCTTGAAAATGAAAAGTTGGTCCATGTGTTCGGATAAAGAACTTAACGTTCGATAGATCTTGCTAATAATGTGCTTAGTCATAGTGAAGAGCGGGGAGTGTTAGGCCTTGCATCATCTCTGACAAATGACGCCTCTGTAAAGTAGCCCTCTTAGTGTGTTTTTCCAGATCAATCCATACCTAGCCTTGTTTTTCATTTGGTTTCACTTGCTGTGCTTTTCACATGATGGATTAGAAAGGTAAATATAAGGTTTCCTCATTGTCGCTCTCGCTGCTGCTGGAAGTGAAAGAGAAAGACCATTACAAAAAATCACTATTTGATCTCATAGCTAGATGACATTCATCGATTGCTCCCTCTAAAAAGGATCACAAGCTGAGTGTGTTGGAATCTGTCATTGCGTGTAAGGCTCTTCTCCTGATCACCGTTTCACTGGGAATCTTAACACAGAACGTTCTAGACTTAACAGAAACCATTTAAGCTAACAGTGAATAAGGTAAGGGCACCATGATATATAGCTGAAGCAGCAGAATAATGTAGCATGTTCACTGAATTTATGGATATAGATTCCCTCTAGAACAAAAGTTACTATGTAAATGTAAAACCAATTTTTTTATTGCAACCCGAAAAAGATATGATTTAACATTACATTTAAGTTTGAAGACAATCATCAAAAATAAGGGTTGTGTATTTTGTACGTAGGTGATCACTTTATCTTTAAGATAGTATTGCTTTGAACAAATTTCCAACGATTGCCGTCCATCTTTACTATCAAACTTAGAGAGGTCCCGGCAGCACAGACATAAGACGATTGTATTCTAAAACAGCTAAAAGTCTTCTATTTGCCGCCGATTGATTGCCAAAATAGGTTCTGTAGAAATGAAATGATTAAATTTAGCAAAGCGTAAACGGAGAGCGAGCTCTAGGAGAATGCTCACTATCGATCGGCTCTCTGCTGTAAATCACAAAACTTCCGTTCAATTATTTGATTACAAGTACTAAATTACAGAATAAGGACGATTAGCCCCAATACAGAGTAATAAACTCATTTGCATGAATACATCAGTGTTTGTGTTGGAGCAACACATTTGAAACAAACCTACCTTACCGGGGTATCCTAATACACAATAAACTTTTCAAGTAAATGCTATTGATTGCGATTATGTGATAAAATAATCTACAAGTCTTTAGTTATCTATGTTTCAAAGAGTATGTTTTCAAATTCAAGGATGTTATGTTTGATTTTATAAAATCTGTTTTGTAATTTGGAAAATTGTTTGAATGCGTTTGTTTTTTCCGTCATCGTGCGTCGGTCAGGAATTTTAAAACCCGTTATTTTCTTCTAGGGATTATGCTCACAACCTAAGTCCACGTGTATGATGAGCTAGAGTGCTCTTCCAAAAAAGGGCATTTTAGTTCCATTGTCTGGATAAATGCAGGGCTGTATTGGTCAGCAAAATGCATGGCTGCCATGAGTTGTTTTGATATCGTCTCTACACTCATGGACATATACATTGCACATGTACATATATCTGATAAGCTAAGTAAGAAAGATGAATAGGATAATTAAAGGATACTATACAAATCTCGAAATATGCGTATGGTTTTGAGGCAAGAGTGAAATGCTATGATTTATTAATTGTAAAATGCATCTACAAAAATGCTCCTCACACTCTCCCTTTTCCCTTCAAAAGATAATTTGATTTACCCTTTTCTCAGTACCAAAACACTTAATTCTTTTTCTCGGGAATTTTAATCAATCGGATAAAGTGACCGTCTGTGCCTCCTAAAAAATATAAAACTCTCTTCGGGTTTACCCCCCCCCCCCTCCTTCAACGCCCGACTCCCCCTCACCAAAAAGAAAAAAATAATCCTCCAATTTCATAGATTGTAATTATTAACCTTTCCTTTCTCCAGCGAATCATGCATTTAACTTAAAAAATGCACATCAGGGCTACTTTGTAAGTATATCTAAAAGTGGAGTACTAGACAGTGCATTTATGTAGCTACATGTAATTGTATTTTATCAAAATGAACAATCATTTTTTCTTGGAAAATAACAATCTAGAGACTAACAAGTAATTGTACGTTGTTTTTTTCTGTTGTTTTCTTTTCATTTTTAAAATTATTATTTTAACCTCTTTTGTACCAAAAATCCAGTGAAAATTAACTCCTCGAAGATTTTGTTCAAGGTCACGATAAGCTCCAGTGACCTAGTCTTAGATGTTTGTGAATTAATGATGACCTACATATATTTTCATTCTCATGTGCGGGGATTGTTCGACAAATGAATATTGATCGAGCTATAAACTTAACACGAAGAATACTTTCATGCATAACATATTTCAATACCATTGCGATGACTATGCATTTTTAACTTTTTAGCCATTAGCACATGCTCCAGCTTTCAGAGGTTAGACAATTTAAACTTTTTAAAAATTGAATCACAAGCACCAACCATATCATATATTATAGTTACATTGTACTTGTACATTTACATCATATAGTAGTAATTACAATTGCATCTTACAGGCATAAGTTGTCGCGGCCTAACTATATTCAGCACAGGATCTACGTTGTTTACTTATTGCGGCGATGTTTTGAGACCTTTGAATTTAAATAACAGCATACATGCTGTTACCATTTTATCCCATAACATTCCAATATCGAAATCGATTCTATATGTAGCTGTAATACCAATGTCGTGTCTATAATGTGGTTAACTTTTTGGCCATAAAACTGTAATAAGATGATGCATAATAGGTAGACAGCTTATTTCTTACTAACACCAATTATAATAATTCTGCATTATATTCTGTCAACATTGTCGTTGTCTGTCTGCAATGATACGCGCATTAAGATGACTTTTCAACGAGGTAACCAAATTCGTTAAGGTAAATCTTATTCCATAGATTTTTCACAACCAAAAGATAAATGTGAAGAATATAAATGGTCACTTAAATTCACTATATAGTTTTTGACTAACTTCCTCTTTTGCAACCTTTATCCTGTTTATCATTTAATTTAATTAAAAGAAACGCGTAGTGATATATATCGATATAAAACATACAGAAGGCATTCAGTTCGCTAAACATATTATGGAGTATTTCTACCTTTATCGATGACCACGAGTATTTATATTTGCGACATTATTTACATTAGATATTTTTCATATATATTTCAATTCCCTGATTATTTTAGATTATCGTATGTTACTCTCAAAAATCATGAACAATATATTGGATTAAAAACATTAGACTGTCGACAGTGTCTGGTTTTGTTTAAATATTGAATACAGATAACACATTATGTTAACCATATGTGATTGCTTAGATATATATATATATATATATATATATATATATATATATATATATATATATATATATATATATATATATATATATATATATATATATATATATATGCACCTCTAGCCAAAATGTTTCCCTTTTTGTTGAATGTTGATATCTTTTATTAGAAATATTTTTTTAAAGATTACACATTCTTATTACATATTAGCGTGGGCATTACTATTTCCAAACTTATTCTGCAGAGAAGTATTGATATAAGCGGCAGTTATGTCTCATGTGGGTTGTATACGTGGGACATAAAATGCCTTGAACCGAACAACTGGACGTAACGAGTGGTTATTTGATAGTAGCAGGCAAGAAGGTCTAGACTTATGAAAGGGTTTACATGTACACTCATTGTAAAGACTGTTTTAACCCAAACTGCTGCATCCAAATTGGAAATTGATTAGTTCGGTCTTTAGTTAGTTCTGGGCCGAAATGGTTGTTAAAGTCTTACCATAATAGTCCCTACGAGTAGCAAATGTCAATTTCACTAAAACTCTAAAAGGAGGCTTCATCAATAAATAAAAAGGAAAGGTTGTCACGAAAGCCAGCAATTACCGCTTCTTCTTTTTTTCACTGAATGTTTTCTTGTGGATTCACTTTTCCAAAAAGCTAGAACAGACAAGTATAAAGTCACGCACGGCGTTTCCCCTCTTAGTCTTTAAATATTTTGGTTATTCATTAATGCTTTTTTTCCGGCAAAGCGAAAGCTTATCGTTTACTTTTAATTATTCATTTCACGCATTGTGCTGAACAAACTGAATGATTGAAAATTACAATGACATGCTAACGTAGTAATATTCAGAATGGATTTTACTACAGTCCTTTCTAAACAATTTTTAGTTTAAAAGAGGTCTTATTTTTTCCAAAGGGCACCTGTTGATACAATGAAGTCAGAAGATGGATAAACATGTTGATGTCAATGTTTTCAATCCTCCCTCGGCCAACGCTTGAATTCACTATCGCATTCAAACATGGAGACGAAGAAAACAGCTGTTATAAGGCATATAGGAAAAAGAGGGCGTGGCAAGGGGCAGTTCATGAGCCCATGTGGAGTAGCTGTCACTCTCACAGGTATTAGTTGTGTTAGTTTCCGCAATATATTCATTTTACCGAGTTCTAAATACGCATAGAGAAAAGTTTATAATTCTGTTTTCATTTATATGGCACTCACTAAGTGTAGAATGATTGTGGGGCTTGCAAAGCTCTAATACCAAAGTTTCTATAATACGGAACATGTTAAGAGTTCATTGAACAAAAACAAATCATCGAAATAGAGGCATACACGTTTTTAACAATGCATTACAATGAAACTTTGTTATCATCGAATTAATAGGTCATTTCGTAGAAATTGATTAATTATTTCAACTACCATCAACTACCATTTACCGCCGGTCAGGCAATCATGAAATCAACAGTTGGTTGATTAGTTTACACGAGCAGTGAACTCATGATACATGTATGTTATCCAGGAAAGCACAACTCAACGCTGTTTTTGCAAATCAATAAACAAGAAAGCAGAGTATGTTTTCTGAGTAGAGAACATCGTGATCGGCATTAGAAATGTATTGAATCTGACTGTGTATTTAATCAGTCCCCAGATAACAAAGAAGGTACATGTAACATTGTAATACATGAATACTGAAGAAACCCCAAGAATATTCCCTTGTCCTCTCGCATCAGTGGATGACTATATTTTAGAGAATAATAAAAACATGATAAGCGTAAAATCTTCCAACATTTTGTACATGCAGGAGTAGGATTGTCTATGTTGTTTGACGTTTTGGAGGAGGTTAGGGGATACAACTTTGATTGGATTGATAAGCATATAAACTTCCTACGCTCTATGTTAACTTAACAATTGTATAGATCTTTTCTTTTCTTTTTTATATGGGTTTTACGTTTAATTCGGTTTTCCTGGTAAATTGTTTAATATTTATGACTCGATAAGTAAATCCGCAAAGTTATTTAATAATAAGTATGCACGACTCGTAGAACATGAAACATTTATGCTCACTTTACTAAAGTCCTCTATTTTTTAATGTTGATTTATTGATTATCTACAGTGATTTTATCATCAAAAACTAGTAGTAACTCAGCGCTCTTTTTCACCAAACTATCCCACAGGTGCTTGTGGACTGGACTGTGCACTATCACCCCCCCCCCCCTTTCTAATTTTTTTTCTTCAATTTTTTTTTTTTTATTAATTATCGTTAACAACCCCTTATATATGTCTCCAGCCGAAAAATAAAAGAAATATCACGACTCGGTGGCAGTTTATAATCACACTTGTTTCTCTTTATATAAATAGGGGAAACGAGTGTGATTATAAAATGCTACCGAGTCGTGATATTTCTTTTATTTTTCGGCTGGAGACATATATAAGGGGTTGTTAACGATAATTAATAAAAGAAATTAAAAAAAAATTGAAAAAAAATAGAAGGGGGGAGTGGTAGTGCACGGTCCAGTCCACAAGCACCTGTGAACTATCCACGCGATCAGCGCGTCGCTACTGTTTCTTTACCATGTATACTATTTTTCATGTTGTTTTCTTTAAACCTCTTTTCTTATAAATATACACTAGTAGGAATTAGGGGTGAATATGAATATGTAAAAGGTGCTGGCACCAACACCAACGTAAATACCAGTACTTGTACACGCATTCAATGTACATCTTGAGCAATACGCTATTTATAAATCTAAATAGACTCATTTTAACAAGATCTTGGACTTTCGGTATCTTTTTCTTGCGTCAAAAAAAAGTTAAACAATGACGCTGGTTTCAAGTGAAATATACATACTATATATCAGGTTAATATCGCGGTCGGAAAAGATCGCGATTTTTTTTAATTTGCAGTAAATCGCGGTAGCTTGAATTCGCGGAAAACAAAAAATTGTAAAGCATTAAATTCAAACCCGATCATGATTATCTGTATATGGTACATGTATATTAACTCACAACGAAAAAAAAGAAATATTTATATCTGGGATACATTTTCAAAATATATTCTGTTGAAAAACAATTATAGTGATAAATAATGAAATGATTTTCGATAAAAACACCGGTTTGTGTTATACCCGTTCATAATTATTGTCAGGTTGATATAACAGTTTTTATTAATTAAGTGCACCCCACTTCTATAATGGAAAAATAGCTTCTGTCAAGTGAGTTTCACACCTTTTTCACGTGTTAGACACTCATGAGGACCATTTATAAACACCATTGGCTCGTTTCATAGAGGGTCGTACGTCCAGACTAAGCGCTGCGCCCGTGTGAATACGGGACTAGTTCGAATATTTGCGTTTCATTAAAGAGCGGCATCTTTACGTCCGACTATTAAGCCAAAATTTTACGTCCACCCATAGGGACGTAGTCATAAGTAAGCATATATATATTACATGTATGAAACGACGATTGTATTTTATCATTAATGCGATTTAAGTTACATTTATTATCATATTCTGATACTAAGAAAGAACGATTTATATACTTTTAATTCTGGAATTTGATTGTTACGGGAGTTTCTCCGAAATTAATGTGCACACGGGGGTTTCTCCCGAATAAATGTGCACAAGAGAGAGAGAGAGAGAGAGAGAGAGAGAGAGAGAGAGAGAGAGAGAGAGAGAGAGAGAGAGAGAGAGTGATTATAATTCATATAATCTCATTATGTGTTGCATTTTATAAACTTACGTTATATTTTTTCTTAACCATTTTATTTTCTTTCTACATCATTTACCATGAACAAGTTTACATCACATTTAGTAATAACTTTACGTTTTAAAAATCTTTCATTAAAATTGCTTCCCGGGAAAATATTTAACATTTTTGGTAATTGATATATGATCAGTATGTACCTTTAGATGCATTAATTTTGAATGCAATCAATACTGAAAATCGAAGCCGATTAAACTTGCCTATACTAATGCACAGTCATAAACTTAATTTGTGATTCTCTTTTTAAAGTGAAGATTATGATGTTATTGATACATGGTTTAAACTACAAGAATGACTACACATTTAGAGTTTAGAGAAGTCTACAATTCAAACTGATTTGATAAATACTTATTATTTCTAAATACTGGATACAGAAAATGAAACTTGTCATAATACATGTATAAAAGACATTATATTGCGCTAAAATACAAAACATCGCGAAATGATTGAAAAACAAAAATGCATTGATTTTGTTTTATAACCCCTAGAATTCACCTAATTACTTAAAGTGATATATTGATTATTCCATTGAGCACATTACACAAGTCCAAAATAATACCGAGTAAGCCCGCTTTAAATTAGACATTATACATGTATTTTACGGTTAATACATTTAAGATTTCCATGTGTTTTTGACACTAAATAATACTCTTTGCGCTAGTGTTCCAGAAAAAAATTATATACACTTCACCATTTTTTGGTTACCGTTTAATGTTTTATATATTTGTGTAATTTAATTTTGATATCATGTGTTTTTTGTCCGGTAAGTTGTTGAAGGAAAAGGAATATTATTTAAGAATTTTAACCTTTGTGTGACACAAGAATTTATCAAACCTTAAATATTTTAAATAAAAATTATTACAATCGCTAGTTCCTCTTAAATTGATCATATTTTCACATGCTTCATACACCTATACTTAACAGAGAAATAGACACAATTTTATGCATGTGCAGTGCTGCGTTGTCATGGACTTATGCTAAAGCTATAGTCTAAAGTCTCTCGAGTTACGCTGCTTTATGAAATGCAAAATACACCCGACTAAGTTTCTGTGTAAGTCTTCAGACTAGACTAAAGTTAGGCCCAAAATTTAGGCCTCTTTATGAAACGAGCCCCAAATCACTTTGAAATTTACCGATAGCTCTGGGCAGACAGATTTAGTCACGCATTACCGCACGTGGCTTGGGTACTTGTTAAGTGTCATGTTTGATTACTGCAGTTCTTTTTTAAAGTTTATGATATAGGAAGAAGAAAGGTTTTGCACAATTATTGTGGGTTATTTGATTATTATAAAGAAGTTATATAAAATCAAAGTACTGAAGTACTGATGGGAGTTGATTTTATCGATTATCATTTATTTTAAAATCAATTTATCTTGCATAGCAATTAGTTTCTAGTTTGTGTTTGAATTACGCACTTTTTTATAATACATGCATGAATTTTTTGACTTTTCCGACAAGAATTTCAAGAAACCCCATATGAATCATGTTGTGTAATATTTAAAGATAGATTTCAACTACTAGTATGTATTAGTTATCGAAACAATTCTAAAAATTGTATGGATCCAAACACTATTGATATCGAACTCTGGTCTCGTTAAATTAGACGCTCGGCTGTCTCCGTTAATATCCGACAAGCAAGAGAGCCCCCTCTCTGCTTGTCGAAGATTTACGGAGACAGCCGAGCGTCTGGTTGAACGAGACTATATTAACTCTGGCGTAGGAATACATGAGACTACAAATATATCTAAATTGTTCGTAGTATGTAAAATTTGACTATTTTCAAAGTGTTTAAAGATAAATTTCGTTGAAAGCAATCTTCAGCATACATATATAGCGCATTACATCGAATTTTTTTCTATTATTTTCAAGAACTTAGTTTTGTCAGCGGTGATGATTTGTGCTTAGGTCCAAACAATGTTTCACTTTCGGTTTGCCAGAGTAACTGCATAGGAGAGTTGATTATAATCAACTCCCAAAAACGAATTGTCCCATGTATGCCTTGTTAGATTTAGTCAAAACCGGAAGTAGAGGGAACATATGAAGGAAAAATGAAAGCATGTCTCCATTGGGGGATCATAAAATATTTCCAGTTAGTTACAATAGCAGTTGTCTGTTATTATGATAGACCGCATAATACCATTATTTTTCCTGAAAAAGATGCTAATATATTAAGCGGGGTCAACTATATTGCAATGCCATTAAAACTTAAACATATTTTGTGTTGTGTGTTTTCATGATAAGATAGATGGTTTGTAGTAAATCCTATTCCTTTATCATTTCTTTATCATTAATATACTCAAACAATTATTCACTATAGTCTGTCCCAAGTTATTGCTTCCATCACTTTTTGATTATTTGTAATAAAAATACACATACCTGTGAAAGAAATGCTGTTGAAATCGATAAAAGGGAAAATATCCAAGATATCTTCATTGACATATTATGATTTTTCACTCATAAAAGTTCACAGGAACGAAAACAAATTTCTTACGGAGATTTATGATGGGAAATGTTTACATCTTTTCTCCATTCGGAAGTACTCGGGACACCTCAAACAAAATTTCAACGTTACCATTCGGGCTTATTCATGGCTGATGCAATACAAAATCTCCGTAGACTTTTTATTTTGGGATGTGTATTGAAACCGGAAGCGGTAGAGGGGGCGTTTCAAAAGAGATAATCTGGACATTTTTCATATTAGTGGATGAACGAACGTAGTTTGAACTCAAAGGTATTCATGATTATGGAAATATAAAGCGAAAAGTAACTCGGGACAGAGTATAGATGTTAAATTCGCTGAGTTTTGATTTCAGCGAATATAGCGAAAATTAACTCCGAGAGTTAATTTCCTGCTATACAGTAGGTTGCGTAGCCTAGTCAAAAGCCAGACAAATCTTGTTGATTTCACACAGCCATGGCCGAGTGTCCAGCAATGAAATAGACAGATCTACGTCACATTGCTGTTTGACACAACTATTCAAAGTCCAAGCTCGGGTTTAAATGGTTCCAAGATAAAACCGATAAAACGACCTGCATTTTTTGAGAAACGATTACATAGTCATTGACATCTGCACTTTTGTAAAATTATCTAAATATTTAAATAAAAAACATCATTGTTGAATATTGAATAAAAATAATATGGAAAAATCTTTAATATTATTGTTTGTGTTTGTTTGTTTGTTTTTTTTTTCGTTTTTTTATTTGCAGGTGATATTGCTGTTGTGGATACAGAAAACCATCGAATTCAAATCTTTAATGAAAACGGTAGCTTTAAATCAAAATTCGGATCCAAGGGGTGTAAAGTGGACCAATTTAACTACCCCTTGGACATAGCAGTCACAACTCAGAACCGACTGGTGGTGACGGACAGTGTCAATGCCTGTGTTAAGGTGTTCACCACTGACGGCCAACTAGTACAAATGTGCGGGGGAGATTTTGATTTTCCTTATGGAGTAGCAGTGTCATACGACGGATATTTCATAGTTACAGATATATTTAAACACTCTGTCATAATACTCGACCCTGAAGGGAGTCCCCATCACTCATTTGGAGAATTCGGGTCAGGGGTCAAGCAGTTTGATCACCCGTACTTTGTAGCAGTCGATCAAAGCAAACAAATCATTGTGACCGACTCTGGAAACAGTAGCATTAAACTTTTCCACTTCGACGGTAAGCTTTTACAAATGTTTTCACAGAATGATTTTAAACTTATCAATGAAACATTTTTAAATCTGCAAGGTCTGTGTCTAGACGGTGATGGGAACACAATTGTGATATGCAACAGTAATATATACATTCTAATTAAAAACGGACGACTTTGGGAAATTCTAACGACAGAGGACGGGGTGTTTTCTCCTAAGTCGTTGTCTTATTCTCCATCGGGATATTTAGTTGTGACGCAGTACGACACCGGAAAACGTCACGAACTGACAGTCTTCCGGTATAGACAAGAGGATTTCCGGTCGCTCAATTCCGCGCAATTCTATGCAATCTCCATATAGTGTTTCAATATTCATTTTTTGTAATACACGGTGTATTAATATTGTGTGCTAGATATTTATTCTATACTGTACGAAAGTAAAGAATTCAATAAATATAGCTGAACAACTGGAAACATTTTTGTAGTGCATGTATTCTTTACTAAAACATCAACATTATCAATATCACAGTAAACTAGTATATATATATATATATATATAAAACAATGATCTATAAAGAACAATTATCTAGATAGTTGTATTTCCCTTGCATTCTCAATAAAATTCTGTTTATTGTTCCTTTACACTTCCTTTTTTCATGCTTACATGTAAAGATGTGTTGTAAACGATTTGATCGGTTGGTTGCTTTTTCACAGACGAATCTGCTTTATAATTAAACACATGACCAAAACCTTCAATTACTCTTAATATAAGTACATGTATTTAATTTTCAATAATTCAAAATTAGCCGCAATATTAGTATGTATTTAAATTATTTAACGTTAAACTAGTTATGGAAGATTCGTGTTTCACTATTAGTACTTGTAAGTAACTGCTATTTCGAGCTCTCAAGTTCATGTAGAATCGATAATTATTTGTAGCTCCCTTGGTCAACAGTTTCCTTCAAACAACCCCAAGTCTATCGAAATAACTTGACGAAAGATTATATTATTTTATTCACGTATGAAAAGTCTACTTGTATCATTATCCAATAGTTTCCATGTACATTTATTAATAAATTGATTAATACTTTTTTCTTCAGACATTTAAATTAACGCAAACATTAATTGATATATATATATATATATATATATATATATATATATATATATATATATATATATATATATATATATATATATATATATATATAGCACTAAAAATGGCTAACGACACGAACAATAGAAATTGTCAAATTTTCGGGACAACCAGTCCCTTCTTCAGGACCAAAAAATAAATTACATGAGTACAAAACAAAGAAAACAAAATTTAAAGCTACTACTAAACTACTTAAGAAACTATAAAAAAGAACAGCTACATTATAAACATTTGTTCACATTCTTAAAGAAGGTGTTGCTACTAGGATTGATTACTTTAGAGCGATCGGCGACAGTAGCAACACCTTCTTTACATGTAAGAATGTGAACAAATGTTTATAATGTAGCTGTTCTTTTTTTATAGTTTCTTAAGTAGTTTAGTAGTAGCTTTAGATTTTGTTTTCTTTGTTTTGTACTCATGTAATTTATTTTTTGGTCCTGAAGAAGGGACTGGGTGTCCCGAAAATTTGACAATTTCTATTGTTCGTGTCGTTAGCCATTTTTAGTGCTTTTTATATTCAGTTTACTGGCTTAGTATCTATATATTAGAACCGACACTTTAAAGATGCCTAGTGTTGTTGATTCTATTCAGTGCTTTATATATATATATATATATATATATATATATATATATATATATATATATATATATATATATATATATATATATATATATATTATAATATTAATTAATATGCTAATTAAATATAAATCAACACCAAGTGTAGTGCACAAGTATGGAAAAAGCTAATCTAAGCTTGCATTATCAAACGATAATCACATAACTAATGCTGCTACATGTAGTAAAGTAAAATGTATCCACGTTTTAAAGGGGCATGGTCACGATTTTGCTCAAATATCTTTCTGTTATTATTATTAACAATGTTTAAAAATGCATTTCGAATGATCAAATAGAATTTGAGAGTCAGTCGTAGGATTATAAGCAAGATACAGGCTCTCAATTCTTTGTCATGTGTACGAGGCTCGTGTCTTGTTTTTCTGTTTACATAGGTTCACAATAGCAGTAAAAGAATCTTTTTTAAGGTAGTGTTTAATCTTCCTATTCATTTTAAGCTTAAATAATACGCAGAAATTTTGACTTCAACATTCAAAATGTAAACGAAAGCTTTGTTTACAATGCAAAGAATTGTAAACTGTCTTATACCTCAACAATTGACACTCAAATTTTGTCGGCTATTATATATGTCTTATAATAATTTTTGATAAAAATCGTGACCATACCGCCCCTTAAAGACCATTTTGACTTTGGTCAAACAGACACGACCGGATTACATATTAGGAGGAGGCATGGAGTTGATGACCCCCTGGAACCCCCCGATGTAGTTAGGATCCGGCATGTCGTCGTTATGGTTACTCTCTCTGTCGCTGATGTCGTCATCACTGTTGTTGTCATCACTATTGTTGTCACTGTTATGATCGTTGTTATCATTGTTGTTTCTGTTGTTCCTGTTATTCGAGTTTGAGTTGGATCCTTGGGAATTCCCATTTAGTGGCTGTATTGCCCTGTTATGTAGAGAAAGAAATAGATTAAACATAATCGCACTTACATTTTATTGCCTAAGCAAACTTGATAAATCTTAAATCAGGGAACAACCTAGGCCTAGGATTGTATTGTTTTCTGATAGTGTTCCTATATTATATATGCAAACAAGAGGCTTAGTGGCAGACCGGTAAATGGTTAATTCATATCAGAGGTTCTTGGTTCGATCCTCCCTTCCTATTTACTCACACTATACAGTTAATTGTCATAGCACAACAGCTAGTCATTACTGCTGTTAAAGAATCCAGCGGTTAAATGTCGTTTATTTCTAATAATGTCATATTTATGATAAAAATATCCATATAACTATTCTGTCACAGCTTTGAGTTGATTAAATGCATAACATGGTCAAATTGACATTGGAAAAATTGGGTGTCTTTCATCAAAAGGGATTTAATCTAGAAAATATCGCTGCAAATTATCTGTTGTAAATGAATTAGTTTGATGAGGACCAAACTTTTAAAAGTCTTATAAAACCACGAGTAACTAAAAATATCAATGAACTACCAAACAAAAATAAATTACTTTGCTTATCTAGAATATGACCAAATTGACAACAATTTGGTAAAGCGACTTACTTGCTTGTCAGTGACTTTAAGGCGACTACCCCTGCAGCCACAGAAGCGGCGGCGCCCACAGTAACTGCTACCGCCACAGCTGCCGCTTTCCAGGTCGACACAGAACAGGTAGGTTTATTGTTCATTAAGACACATTCTCTGAGACCTCCACAACTTAGCTTGTCACAACTGGAATCTGAAACCAAAAGATAAAAATATGTGAGTCAAATTAAATCTACTTGCAGATCTAAAAAAATCGATTGACAAGCCATAGAGCTTCAGGGAGATGTGCAGCCATCTTGTACATTTGAGAATAAGAATGTAAACATTTCTTGAACTGGCTCGTTTCTGCCCGAAACTGTCCAAAAATTTTGCCAAAAGATATAAAAGCAATTAAGTCCTACATGTCTTTTGCTCTGAAAAGTATGCAAACAAGAACAGGACAATGCCTTTTTAATCACTCAGAACATCTATCTAACTGCGTATTTTGAAGATTTGAAAATCTGAAAAAAATATGAAGGGGGTTCATTTGTGTCCTCTCTACAACCATTTGTTGAGAAAAAAGTTTGAATTTTGCTCATTTAAGTTGTAACTTTGCCTCATAATAGGGTACCTTATCTTAATCAATCAGCATGGGATTTATTTTTAGAACAAGAAAAATCCAGTCTATAATTAAAACTCCTGTGTCTTTGGAGACACATTGACGTTATATTTTCATAAAAAAAAAATGAATGTCAATTAAAAAAAACCTTTTGAATTTAATATACATCTCTATACCTGTCCCATGTTTGTTTTATTGGGATTTTTTAGTTTTATAAGTATAGAATTAGGTATCTTAATTTAAGAAATTGGATAGGGGTCCAAAAAGTGATTGTCGTAAATTAAAAATTTATACATCATATTTCAACGAAAATATATATGCAATGTACCTCCGTTGGCACAGAAAAAATATATCTTGTGGTTTTTTGGGGCCCCTTTTAAGAATAGGGTACCTTGCTTTAAGACAAAGTTACATCTTAAATAAGCAAGCTAAGACATTTTTCTCAACAAATGGTGGTAGAGTAGCTGCAGGTCTGTAGCTCCCGGTCTGAAAAAATTCGGATGGACGACCTGGGAGCTACAGTGCCTTCCATAGTAAAAAACTGCAATTTACGGCGCACAAAACATTGCGCTAATTTTGGACTGATTAACCTTATTTTAACACAAATTCTGTGAAAACAATTAGTACCATTAAATTCTTCAGACAATTTACTACTGATATTGTTACTTTACTTGCCGCAGACTTTCTTTGAAACATGCTAATCGACCTCGGAAAATAAAGTATATCTATTCACGTCGAGATCGAGAATCGCCATTTTTACATGTAAACAAATTGCACCAAATCACTTCACGGGACTGGTGATGGTGTTTAAAAGAATATCAGAGGCAAGTGAAGTAATGATATCTGTAGTAAATTGTCCGAAATTTTTTTTGAAATCAAATATTTGTACAGAATGTGTTCGGAAATGAGATTAATCAGTCCAAAACTAGCGCAATTTTTTGTGCGCCTTAAATTGCAGGTTTTTTTTTTTTACTATGGGAGGCACTGTAGCTCCCAGGTCGCCCATCCGAATTTTTTCAGACCGGGAGTAGTGTCAGACGTAGAGAGGACACAAATGAACCCCTTCATATTTTTTTTTAGATTTTTAAATCTTCAAAATAAGTCTGTAGCTACGCAGTTAAACAGCTGTACTGAGTGATTTAAAAGGCATTGTCCTGTTCGTGTATGCATACTTTTCAAACAAAATGTCATGATTGACTTAGAATTTATTACTTTTATATCTTTTGGCAACATTTTTGGCCAGTTTCGGGCAGAAAAAAGCCAGTTCAAGAAATGTTTACATTTTTATCTTCTATTGTACAAGATGGCTGCACATCCCCACTCCAATCCCTCCCACTGAAAAACATTTCAAATGTCGGCGAATAATCAAGTGCTCTATATTTAAATTTATAAATCTAATTATCCTAAAACATTTTAATGTAAGATTTACTCAAAGCACTTCTACATAAAACTCGTTCAACATTTCTTTTACTAAAACATGTATCTGCGTATATCAACTGAGCTTGCAGTCATCTGAGGACAAAATTTGGCGACTTTTGTCTGGGTTTACATAATTTGATTTCTATGATACATTTATTTCTAAAGGGAGAGACAGTATATAACAATTATCAATTTAAACAATTTTACCTAAGAACACATAAAATTCACAATTAACAACGTCACGTGATTTGCAATAGAAACGTAGGAAAAACATACTACACACCGTCAGGACTCTTAAGACCGATATAGATCAATGAGCTGGTCGTTGTACCATCTATATTTGTAACTTTACAGCGATAATACCCAACATCAGCCTCTGTGATGTTGTAAATGGTAAGAGAGGGGGACACTAATGTACCCCCTCCATACTTGACGTTTGTCTGCGTGTTGATAACATTGTAATTAGCCTCATTTTGACCCTTTCGTTCCCACGTGATAGTTGAGTTACTTTCCGAATTGGTGATGGTCACATATAACGTCGCATTGTTTCCGAACGATACGGTGTATGTCGTGGCTGCTACATTGACATTTGCTAGTTCTGAAAATTAAAGTTTGTCTTACTAAAAGCATAAGTTACAAACACTGTTCTAAAGTAAACCAAATATATATATATATATATATATATATATATATATATATATATATATATATATATATATATATATATATATATATATAAACTTAATCCCAATTGCTTGTAAAAATCTTAATAATTATAAATACTCTAGAACATATATCTACATTATTTTTTGATACAAATTTAAACCATTTTGAAAATACAACAAAACTGAGTCATACGTTTCTGCACGAGAACAGTAAACACAGGTGTCGTGGTAGTCCCGTCATCATTAGTAACACGACATCGGTAATATCCACTATCCTCTAATTTCAGATCATTTATATTTAGGGAGGGACTATCGATCGTACCCCCGGTGAAGCGACTATTTGTCGTTATATTCATTGAAACATACAGAAAAGAGTAAAAGCTGCTCCCTTTTTCCCATGAAACTGATTTCATTTCTGGACCGGAAGTATAGTTTACTTGGAGTGAAATAGAGGCTTTCGTCGCAGCCGTTAACGAGGTCTTTCCCACCGACACTACAGGGGGTCCTATAAACAAGAAAAAAGTTTAATGTTTTAATTCTTTTAGCATGAAGAGAGTTACCTTCATTCTCAAAGATCCTGGTTTCCGTGTAAATTAAAATTTTTCAACATTCAAAATCAGTTTATAATAATGTTTTGTCATTACCAAAAATTTTTGTTGATTTTTGCGATATATATATATATATATATATATATATATATATATATATATATATATATATATATATATATATATATGCTTTCCAATAAAAACACAAAGTCGTTGTATACTTATATGATTTTAGCTTGTATTATTTTTTGTTCTAGAATTTCATTACCTGACACAAAAACTGGACGGAATAGAGACGTACAAATCTTTTCCAAGTAATTGTCTTGATGACCTAACCCAACATTAACCTTGTTCGCAATGGATTGTAAACGAGCGTCTTCAGAGAAAGTTTCAACGATACGTACTTGTATTGACGTATAAATAAATTAATGAGCTGATCGTTGTGCCGTCCCGGTTTGTTGCCCGCATTCTGTAATAGGTCTTATCAGATACTTCTACGTCAAGGATGGTCAGCGAAGGGACTGAGATATCGCCGCCTTCTACCCGATTATCTGCCATCTCAACTGCACTATATAAGAATGTAGACGTATTTCTTCTTTCCCAGATAATTTCAGTAAGACTAGGCGTGGACGTGACGTTTACATCTAAAGTAACATTACTCCCCGTATAGACTGTGTAGGATGTTGTCGAAAGATAAATGGTTGGTGGATCTAAGAGAAAAGGGTGTTAGAAGAATAAAGTGAGAAGGAATATGGTAGTTAATTTTTTTTTCGTTTCTAATCTCTTTATTTTATTGTGAAAAATATTCAAAGGTACAAGCTTTTCTTAAAAATGGAAACCGGTCCCACTCACGGAGGTTCACTGATAAATAGAACACTACAGATCTAGATCCGTCAGCATTGGTGGCAGTGAAGCGGTAGTAGCTGGTGTCAGCCAATGAGATGTTACCAATGGTAAGAGAAGGATCGTCAATGGTTCCACCAAATATTCTGTCGTCTGTTATGTTTACTGTACTTGCGTAATAGAAATATGAGACAACGCTTTTCTCCCAGGTAACCGACAACACGGGAAGATTAGATGTAACATTTAATTCAAAATTAACGGTTGATTCTGTGTAAACGTCATAGAAATATTGCTGTTCAGTCGTGATAACCGGTAAACCTAAAAAAGCAATGTACAAATCATCAAAATATTCATCATCAAAGAAATACAACGAAGAAGCATAAAAAGTCCTACCACTCAGTTGATCAGCAATTTACAACCTCCGACCTTTTAAGCACTAATAACCCCCCTCTGTTTAAGCAACCCACTAATCGAAGGAAAAAATAAAAGTCAAAGAGATTTCATTGCAGGACGCCCAAATAATTGTTAGCATATAGAAGGGACACTTTGGTTTATCCCTTTCGAAATTTTGGCTAATCCCTAAATGAGAAACAGATCAAGTGAACCTACTTTTTGCAATGCATAGAGATTTTACTGATCATGTCTAATTTATACTAGTCAACTACAAACCATATTACCTGCACTTTATTCTTTTAAATAAGAAGTGAATTTTTTTTTAATGAAAACTTCTTATTTTTATAGCGGTCAATTTTCTTGAATATGATGTACTTTAATCATGACCCCTTCCTGACTTCTGCAAGTCATATTTATAAAACTTGTTTATTATTCTGAAGATTTATAAAAGACATTTACAAAATCTATATATGCCTCATTCTGAAGAATATTTTTGTGTAGTTACCACAAATAATTACCCTTTTCTGCCCGAATAGATATTTACATGTGACTATCTTTACGGCTCGCTTTAAAAATTTACCCCCCCCCCCCCCACAAAAAAAAAAAAAAAAACAAAACAAAACAAAACAAAAGACACACAAAATTGAAACTAACGGTCAGCTAATAAACCACGAATTCAAATTCGAACAGAAATGTTTGATTGTTCCATTTGTAACATGTAGTTAGTTTGTAGCGATATTTTCTGGATAAGGACCTAAAATAGAAAAAACATTCCCAACACGCGGTTTTCTACTCATGATGGTCATTATCAGTACCATAATTTAAAAAAAAGTTAAGATGGACAGGCAAACGGAAATAAGACTGAATCCAGAAAAAATGTGATCAGAAAAGTTTGCTTGACCATTAAGCTTATATAAGGTCAGATGTCAAAAGAAGTGTCTCAATATTACTTTTTTGAACACTCAGAGTAATCCTTGACGAGTAAATCGTGCCGTCGACATTGGTCAGTCTAAGGATATAATAACCGCCATCCGAAGCTGTGACGTTACGTATGACCAGAGAAGGTGACAACACGGCCCCACCATCGTATCTAACGTCTGACGTCAGATCCAGGGCGGCGTAGTAGTAATATGAATAGTAATATATCGTGCTAAACATCCAAGTGATATTTATGGCGTCGGGCATAGAGAAGATGGACACAGAGAGCATGACGTCATCACCGGTGTAAACCGAATATGTATATATATCCACGTTAATTTTTTTCCCTTTAAAATCAAAGCATTGAATTAATCAGTAAAAAATTAATTTTGTACACGTCGTAAACTTTAGAGAAAAATTAGGAAAATTTTAAAATAGTTTTGAACTTCTTTGGAGGAGCTTACCCCTGAGAGTAACATATACTGGTGTACTTCGTCCAAGGCCACTTGAACTGTTAGCACAACATCTGTAGAATCCTATATCAGAGGTATTCAAATAATAAATTCGTAAAGAGGGTGATGAAGAGTACCAGTATAATTTGGAATAAGAAAATACTATTTCTGTTTCATTGTCCTGGTCACTGGGTTGAAACGTCCAGAAGACTCTACTTATTGATCCGCCCACAACAGTACAGGGAATTATCAATGTTGTGCCAGACGAGCCAGTCATATTTTGTCCTGTTAAGATAACTGGAGCACCTAAAACAAGCGAAAAATTGACCACATTACTTAAAAAATCAAACTTAGTAAGTTAAGTTAATTTTTAAAAATCAATTTTTATTAAAGTCTTAATATTTTGAATGTTCTTATGTATATACATAACAACAAACAACTTTTAGCGTGCTACAATTTAGAAAATAAACACTTTATATCAATGTATTATATATTATGCAATACCCTCATACTATTTTTTGCACGGTTGTAATACTTTTCAAAATTTTAAAACTGGTACACGTACCTCCATCTACATGTAGATACACGACTATATCTGAACTATTTCTCGTCCCGTATGAATTGGATGCTGAGCACTTGTAAATTGCTTGATCGTCAGGCTGGAAGTCTGTGATGGTTAGGGAGGGGTTCTGTAGAGTCCCTCCTATATATTTCCCCGTCAGACCAGTTGTTATATCGCTGTCATATTTATACCATTGCATCATCTGCACTGGTGGGTAGGATGACGTAAAATTGCATGTCAATGTCACGTTGCTGCTTGCATTTACAGCATAGGATCGGGTGGTTACAACACTTGGATAACCTAGCCAACAAAATTGAGAAACCAAAGTAAGCCTGCCAATAAGGTAATGCAATATTAATATCCGAACATCTTGCGAATAGATATCCTAATCGGTAATGGTTATTTGCCAAAAACTGACCATTATGCATGTACATGTCCGAGGCGCTTTAGCAACAAGGAAAGTAGATTATCAGACAGAATACACATTTTGAAGCTTATAACTTGCTATACTCATGTCGTCGCCTCATTGAGTATGAACAGTTTTTACGAATTCTCTGCCGTGGTTCATTGACCATTTACATGTACCTTGCACAACCCAACATGTTACATGTAACAATTGAATTTAGGCCATAATAGATTTTTTGCGTTTGAGTCTATAATTAAACTGAATACGAAATAAGAAAAATCTTGTCAACTGAAGACGATGAATGATGTTCGATAAATATTTCTAGCTTGGTTATTTTACCCCACATTGCGTCATAAAAAAGCTAACACAAAGGTTAACACAGTTCGAAACCTCTGCACATTTTTTTGTGTGTGTAAACAACGGTGTGTGTGACTCAGTCTGTAGTGAATGTAGTAAATGTTAATACATGAATGTTTGATTTGATTAAGAAAGGTATTCTCGATTAAATTTCATATCAAAAGTCGACAAAAACCGAGCACTTTAACTGAGTGAATTAAGGTTTTTAAAATTCGTGTAAAAAATTATTCTGATTTTCCAGAGTTTTCTAATCATATATGATATGTACACAATTTTCATGGATACTCTAGGCAGTTTGAAGGAAAAACTAATAAATTTCCACGGAAATGAAAAATCCTGTATTCTTGTTTTTTTTTTCTTGGGTTGCTGTGAGTCTTTGTTTGCTCCATTTATCTGAGCAATCCAGTGTGTCATCAATAGCCGTCTAGTATGTTGATACGTATTGGTTTACATGTAACGTATTGGACAGGCGCAGGATAAAAAGATATTTTAGGATCTCTAACAAAAGATGACGTCACCAGAAAAATTTAAATAGAAAGAATTTATAGATTTGGATGATATTTTTCTACATTTCTATTTGATAACATTTCATAAACTCAAATACTGAAACCTTGTCTCAAATCCAAATATATCATTTGTTCGCTTTGGCCAATTCCTGCCGTATTTTGTGCCTGACATCTGTAGTTTCCTACATCCGTTACTTGAACGTTCTTTACGGAGAGAGAGGGTGTTCCAACAGTTCCACCGCTATATTTTGAAGTATCTCCTGTGTTTATCACTGAAGTGACCCCATTTTTCTGGTATAGCCATATGATGGAGGAGACCGTTGTTAAACTTGTGACGTAACAATTGAGTGTTGCTGTTGAACCTGAATATACCAAAACACTAGAACCTAGTGTTACATTTGGCAAACCTGTAGATACAAAAAATACCAGTTAGTTACTACAAATGTAAACAATTGTATACCGTATCTTTTTGGATAGAAATATTGAACTTCATCGATACGGATAATAAAATTAGAATATTAAAACTGCCGCATTGCAAACCTAGCTGGCAGATAACGGCAACGGGTTTTTTTTTTCCAAGATGACAAATAGCTAGGATGTTAGTGATTTTTTCTCCTACTATGGGTAACGTCTTTGGTATTTTTGTGAAATATATATAAGTATTGTTTAATATTGCTAAGGATATTTTAGATATTTTCTGTATAACATTTGTTTACCAAGGTAAGAAGTAAACATTTACTTAGAAGCATTTGTCCATATGTTCATGTTTTGAGCGTGTGCTTCATACAGGGATGTTAATGCACGATATATCATTTAGTTTTTCGTGTAGTTTTACGGTGTTAGTCTATCACTGAGGCTAATTGTTTTAATATGAAGTAGTGTAACACCTAAACGTTATGCATATAGTGTTCATATACACAGTAGGTTTGCGCTGTTGTATGGTTTACTGTGACGGAAATATTGTAATATCAGTCGTTTGATTTAACTTAGAGTTATGAGATTACAATTTAATATGATTGATATAGTGATATTCAGAAGGAAAATAGAGCGATACTAGATTCGCTGATAAAAGATTGATAATCAAGTTTTTACATGAGTTTTAGTACGTTCTTTTATTTCAGATACCGATTTAAAGGGGCATGGTCACGATTTTGGTCAAATTTTATTTTTATGTTTTTATTCTTTACAATGTTTTAGAAATGCATTTCTAATAATCAGATTGAATTTGAGAGTCATTCGTAGAGTTGTAAGTAAGATACAGGGCTCAAAATTCTTTGTCATGTAAACAAGGCTCGTGCCCTGTTTTTGTTTGCATAGGTTCAATATACCAGTAAAAATCTTTTTCCAGCTTATTTGTCTATCTTTTTATTTATTGTAAGCATAGATAAACAGTTCCTATGCTTAACACATTTGTTTTAGGTTTAAAACTGAAAGTTTTACTTCAACGTTCAAAATGTAAACAAACGCTTTGTTTACATAGTGAAGAATTTCAAGCTCTGTAACTCGCTTGTATCTCAACAAATGACACACAAATTTCGGTTGCCTACCAAAATCGCCTTTTTGAAGCATAGTAAATATCAAAATCGGAAAAATAATTTTTGACCAAAATCGTGACCATGTCCCTTTAAAGTTAGATAACACCTAGAGTTATTTTGAAAGACATACAAAAACATGAAAGACAAGAGACCGAGGGGCCAGGCCTGGGGGCCAAAAAAGTTAGACGAGCTCACTTTTGATCTAAGTCTCACTTTTATCAAAGGAAGATATAGTGGAAAAGTGAGACTGAGATCGAAAGTGAGCTCGTCTAACTTTTATAGCCCCCAGGCCAGGTCACACACCTCAGCAACAAGGCCAAGCTGATCGCATTTGCTTCACTATCAAATACAAAACATATGGGAATTGTTGTACATGTAGAGAAGACCTTATAGATATTTGTATATGCTTAATTTTCAACATAAGAAATATCAGGAGCCATTTTTGAATATATTTTATACGGGATCTATTTCACAAAATTGTCCAGATATTTAGTATATGACTCAATAAAACTGATTTTATTACATGTATTAAGACTTTCGTTTCTACGGTGAGTGATGTGCTTCATGGGCCTCTCGTTGTTAATGCATGTACTACATGTACCAAATTTTAAAATGCTATTTGAATAGTAGCATTTTTATGGTGTTCAATAAAACATGAACTGTATTTTAATTTTTGGAATGTGTTTTTTTTTTAGGTACTGAACATTTTTCTTCCCAATGGTTGATTAGTAGTAAAGATTGGAAAGAATCACAGATAACTTCGAGACAAACTTTGAACTCGGCAATGGAAATACTGCACAAAGACTGGGAAACACTGAAACATCAGTAATTTCACCCTAGTCAAGTACAAGAAAGAGCAATAGAAATGATCTTTCTTGTGTTCAGCATTATTGCTTTAAGACAGAAAAATGTCCGATTGAATGCCATACAGTCTGAAGCTGCCGTTGTAGAAACTGATTTTGCAACAAAGTGCATTGCAGATGCTTAATTACAATTATGCAGCAAATAGTCGGACACAATCATAGATACTGTCATTGGTACTCAATAACTTCACTAAAACTGAGCTTCAGATATTGATGCCAAGAGTTACAATTGCAAGATTTAATGCTACCAGAAACCACGCCATGTTTACTGGACAAGGAAATATTATCAATGAACCGAAAATCAATCGCATGAGGGAAACTAAACTAAAACTTGTACATTTCAATGACTTTATACTAAATCCAGTATATTCAAGTATCGTGGGACAAACTTTAGGTCATTCTCTTACCTGTGAATCAGTTTCTAAAATTTAAATACAAACGTTATCTCAAAGAGAAGATAATGTGTTTATTACTATGTAATAGTGATTACTATAGGTTTCCCCGGCCCAAGGTATTTAAAATAAAACAGGACAGGTGCAATTATAAAAATCGATGAAATGGAAAGTTTTCATGACACAGTGCATCTTATTTGACTCTTAATTGGGTTTCACTCGACAAAATACAGAGGAACAAAATCTGGCGTCTTATATGTACGATGATTTACATGTAAAATGGGGAATGTTAACATCTTTTCTTCATTTGGAAGTTACTCGGAATTTCGCGCACAATTTTTCAACGTTATCATTCGAGTACTTTTATCTCTTTTGCAATGGAAAATCACCGTAACAATAGACTTTTTACTTTTAGCCGTGTATTGAAACCTGACTAGGGGGCCTTTCAAACGGTAAAAGTTGGGATTTCTTCATATTATTGAGTAAATATTGTTTGCACCCATTAAAGGTATTTATAAATTTTGAAGATTTAAAGAAAATGTGTGACATAAATATCTTGGGACAGAAAATACTACATATAATTTAAAGTACATATACTCTCGTGGTGGGTATCTCGAGATATATTTCAGCAATAATTCTAAAAAAAAATGCATAGAACTTAACTTATTGCGTACAGTTCTAATGAAGTGTAATGCTCTTTAATGGTTGGCAGTACAAAGCTTTTCTTTCAATTTTACCCACAAGATGTTTACTTTCACGCGCATATAAACACATGGAGATCGTGTATCTCCTCCGCAAAGAGTTGCACGATGAAAATGCCCTCATGGATATGCCTATGAATAAATTAACTCAATACCGCTATTTATTATGAACAATGAAGTATGAATAAAGTACAAGTAAACTAAAAATATGTCTGTGCCTTGTTAGGAAAAACAGGTATAAATCATGATAAGTAAATAAAACGTTTATACCTGGCAGGTAACAGTTGGGATCTGTATTCCCTCCTTGACAATGACACACGTATTTTCCAAACTGGTCTTCACAAGTTCCCCCATTTAGACAAGGTTCCCCAAGACAATCATTGATATCTGCGAAATGAAGAGTCATTATATATAAAGAAATTGTTGGGAAAATACATTTTTTCTATTGTCCATTATTCGTTGTTCTTTTAAATTTGGTTTCAAATATCTATGCCAGAGAAAACAAATTTTATCAATTTTATACCATCTGCACACGTCCTATTTGATAATTCCTCCGCTATGAGATTGAGCACGTCAAATGTGGTCAAATATGTGTAGTCGTTGTGTGTAGCCACTGAGCGAAGCACAGCGGAATTCACACCTGTCCCAACACCGACGCAGAAGATGGTGACTCCCATTGCTTTTAGACGTTCAGGCTCGTCAGAAAGAGAGCTTTGACCATCTGTTATTAGAACTGCTATCTTTGCCCCATCCAATCGTGCACCTCTAGTGGTTGTAAAAGAGTACATTCGGGCATAGTTAAGGGCACTACCTATGCTTGTTCCACCACTTGAGAAACTGATGATAGAAATAGCTGACTGAATACTTGACACAGTTTGGTATCTGTTCAAGGGGAAAATTTCTCTTGCAGATGATTCAAAATTGACGACGCTAAACTGATTTGTATCGTTTCCAACACTGAATTGGCCGACAATGGTGCTTACAAAAGATTTGATCCGCTCAAAATTGCTTGAGCCAATGCTTCCAGATTCGTCAAGAAGAAAAACAATGTCCCCTTTTGAGGCACACGATCCTATAATAATAAAGCTAAATAATTGCATTTGTCATGATATGAAGCCTATAAATCTCATGCCATCCGGCAAATGCTTCCACGTGTGCACACATTCCGCTTGCAGAAGTAGTTTTTATAAAAACTTGAAGCTTTGGTCTAGTATTTATATAACATTTTACTCAGTTTTATTTCAATTCATTTACCTTAAGAGATGCAAACATACATAAAATACAGCTCGACCTGTTAATTGAAGAATGCACATCTTGTCTCACGCGTAAGAATTTCGATCGAAAGATTCATTCAGTAATGCAGTCGATGAACCGACCTCAATCATAAGAAGATGCTCCATGAACTGACCTCGATCTATTGATATTGCATAATAGTTGCTCGGAAGACGGCTTGATTTATAAACAAGGTTACGTTATAATGCGACCTCAATAGCAAGTTATGATGGCATTCAATGTTTTTCAGTCGCATTAAATTATTTTAATACAACTCTTTCTTTGTATACGTGTTAATGCTTTTTGAAGAGCCCTACTCAGTATTCTGAAGAAGATACATTAACATTTAATAATTACGTTGAAAATATAAAACTAGAAAAGGAGTTTACGAACGGCTTTCCCCAAATTTATTTCAAAATCAAATTTGTTGACGGTTTATAGTGTACAGATTCAAAATATTCTATATTTTGTAAAAATACAGTACTTTTTAAGTTATTTTACATCAAACTTGTTGATTGCTTCTAGCTATCAATATATCATTATTGCCGATCATTCCTTTAAAAGGAATGCTTGTTTAAGATGACTTCAACTTCGTTCGGATTCTGTGATGATTTGCGCCACCGAGCGTGTGGCAAATGTATTGAGTGAAATGAAAACCCTCCTGCTTGATCGAGTTAAAATTTAACCAACCTTGTCTTCTAATAATTTTTTTTGAAAATACAACTATATAACAAAGTTAACACGAAAGCTTGCTTCTTTGTAGATGGGTATATCCCTCTAACTTTTTTAGAATTGGTAGGACAACAAAGTAGTGCCTTTAAGCAAAATAGTCCATGTACTTGCAGAGTGTTTATACATTTATTGGGACATTTTAAATCAGAATGCTTGACACATGTCAGAAAAGAGGATTTGCAATTTTAAAAACAAGTGTCAAAATTGAATTATCATTTGAAGAAAAGAAATGAAATTGTTTGATGTACACCCTTTCCAAAACTGAGAAATTCCCTACTTTTACTTTCATTTTCAGAGTTTTTCAATACAGACGCATTTTGCCGGAAAACGGAAACTTTAAACCACGAAATTTTTACAGGAAAGAGACAATCTTCGAAAAGCTTCGAATTATAAGCAAGATACAAAGATTTGCTCACAATTCTATGTTTGTACACAGATCTTAAAAACTAAAGATGAAAAAAGTAAAAAAATTGTCAATATTTATTAAGAAAATGTTCAAAGTCTGTTCTTCCAGAAACCAACTTTAACAACTTATTGTATTGTAAACTTAATCTTTTTAGCTCACCTGAGGGTGGGGCCACAATGGGGGGGGGGGGGTCGAAGTTTTACATAGGAATATATACAGTATATCTTTAAAAATCTTCTTCTCAGAAACTAATCAGTCAGGAAAGCTGACACTTGTGTGGATGCATCCTCAGGTAGTGTAGATTCATAGTTATGAAAATCATGACCCCCTGGGGTAGGGTGGGGCCACAATGGGGGATCGAAGTTTTACATAGGAATATATACAGTATATCTTTAAAAATCTGCTTCTCCGAAACAAATCAGCCAGGAAAGCTGACACTTGTGTGGATGCATCCTCAGGTAGTGTAAATTCAAAGTTGTGAAAATCATGACCCCCGGGGGTAGGGTGGGGCCACAATGGGGGATCGAAGTTTAACATATGAATAAATAGAGTAAATCTTTAAAAATCTTCTTCTCAGAAACTAATCAGCCGGCAAAGCTGAAACTTGTGTGGAAGCATCCTCAGGTAGTGTAGATTCAAAGTTGTGAAAATAATAACCCCTGGGGGAAGGTTGGGGCCACAATGGGGGATCGAAGTTTAACATATGATTATATAGAGTAAATCTTTAAAAATCTTCTTCTCAGAAACTAATTAGCCAGGAAAGCTGGCACTTGTGTGGAAGCATCCTCAAGTAGTGTAGATTCAAATTTGTGAAAATCATGACCCCTGGGGATAGGTTTGGGCCACAATGAGAGGTCGATGTTTTACATAGGAATAAACAGAGTAAATATTTAAAAATCTTCTTCTCAAAAACTAATCAGCCAGGAAAGCTGAAACTTGTGTGAAAGCATCCTCAGGTTGTGTAGATTCAAGGTTGTGAAAATCATGATCCTCAGGGGTAGGGTGGGGCCACAATGGGGGGTCAAAGTTTAACAAAGGAATATATAGGGTAAATCTTTAAAAATCTTCTCAGAAACTAATCAGCCAGATGATTCTTTATAATTATTAAGACTTTGGCCCCAGGACAATTCTTTGGCCTCACGAGAAGGTTCAGAGTTTGATGTACGTTTATATCCGATATATAAACTATTGTTAAGGATCTTTTTGAGAACTGCAATACTCAACATATGATATGACTATAAAATCATCCTGTCAGAAAGGGGACTAATGATTATAAACATAAGAATATCCAGGGGAAAATGGATTTTATTTATACAGGATCTACATGTATTATTGTACATTGTCCAGATAGTTTGTATTATGACTCCATTAAGCTGATTTTATCATACCTATTGTTCCTCAGGTGAGCGATGTGGCCCATGGGCCTCTTGTTCTAATACATTTAGGAGAGAGAGGATTTTACTTGTCAACACCTATCAACTTTCGTTAGGAACAGAATGACAACTATTTATGAATGCATTTTGGTAGTGAGATCGATATTTGATGGTTTAGTGTAACTCATATCGACACACTACTTACCTCAAGCGTTCTCTTTAACACACTACCCGATCTCGGAAAATAAGGTATGTGAATTCACGTGCAGTTAAAGAGTCTCCATTGTTACATTTAAACAAATTAAACTACTTACCGTTAGGGGGCTGATGATGCTCTTAAACAGTAAAGTGACGATCTGAGAAGGAAATTGTTTGACGAATTTATATTTAATTGCATTCATTGTTTTATTAAAATTTGTGTGAATAAAAGGGTTAATCAGCCTTTACCTAGCGCAATTTTTTTTTGGGGGGGGGGGGGGGCAATAACTTGCAATTTTTGAATACGTGCGGAATTGTTAAGCTTCAAAGTCGTTCATTTGATTTTTTTTAAACCGGAAGCCTTAGACTTGAATTTAATTGATAGGTGATGGAGAAGGATTTAAGTCCGTCAAAGATCTAGCAAAATCTTTATCATTGTTGCATTTCCTTTTGAAAGTGCGAACGATTTCTGTTAGATAGCTACCGCCTAAATTAGAACCATTTTTACAAATCCTTGGACTTTCAGTTTAATGTAACTATCTATTTCTTGCGTCAAAGCAAGTTAAAATGACGCTGGTTTCAAGCGAAATATACACCAATTGCGTAGCCTTACCTCCAAAGCCTGACAAATCTTGTTGATTTTAAAGAGCCATGACTGAGTAGCCTACAATGAAATAGACAGGCCTACGTCACAATGCTGTTCGACACAACTACCCAAAGTCCAAGCTCCTGTTAAAATGGTTCTAACATGACAAAAAAAACCGGGTACGACATATAAATAGCTAAACAATTCGCGGGGGTGTCAAGGAAGCATTTGGGCAATTTAGCGTCTTATTTTGACTGTTATATTCAAAATCGTAAAATTAAATAACTATTTTTAATAACTATTTTTAATAAGATCAAAAACTTAGTATTTTCCTTTAAAGTAGATGCCAGTGCAATAAAATCGGGCAGTACATTACTGCCACACTGGTGCATTACCACGTGACAACTATAAATAGCTTACGTATATTCCTTAACATAAAATATAATAGAACAACACTACTCAGCGGTTTCAAAAATAAAATAAACATATAAAGAGAAGGCAAAACATCTCAGTTTAATCAAAACTGCTGCTAGAATTCTATGTTCTTAATTAAATAGTTATTCATCCGGCTCTCGTAAAAGCTTAAAACTTTTTATGAAGTTTTCACGGAGAACGTTATCATAATGTTGCATCAAAATGACACAAAACGTGGGATTCTTGCAGCACTTTTCAGTTTTAGCATTGATCAAACTAACGATACGTATAAAATTTCAAGTTCAATATATACGGGGTAGTGTTGTTCTAGTCAGATTTTTATATCATAAACAACGACAGAGGAGAGCTTGGCCGAGAAATAAAGCAAATTTACATACCTTTTAGTGAATGATTGATAAAAGTAACATCTCTGACGCAGTATTCTTATGTTTAATTCTCAATAATAGAGAATATATTTTTGAAACCGTGGAGAATACTTTGGATTTCATGTTCATTTCACTATTTTAGTCAAAAGCTTTTGAGATATCGAATAGTACCTATTTCATGGTGAACAATCCTTGTATACCCCTTTAGCATGATCTTTACTGCTAGGGTGACCAAATTCTCTATGAATATATGTCAGCTTTAATTACAGACAAAAACATGTCTGTCTAATGTTTACGACGGCGGCTTTGCGGAGAATCTGTGTACGAATAATAGATGTATTTATTGAAGTTAAAGATGTTGTGGGAGTCCATGCTGAAACCTACTTCCTATTAAAACAAATAACAAAAGCAAGTATATTCTTCTTTTTTTTCTTTCGCAAAATTGTTTCCATACAGCGAAGCGCAATGGGTTACCAATGATTCTGGGTTATGGGTTGAAATCCCATGTGGCGTTTTTTATTGATATCTTTTCGAATATTTTTTCACATATTTTTGGCCCAATATTATAAAATTAAGAGATTGTTAACCAAACGTATTTTGATTATAATCGACAGGTGTCCTGTATCACATTAATCCAATCGCAACTTCTCAGGCATTTCATACATAGCTTCCGAGCTCTGCTTGAAAGGCCTGAGAAGTTGCGACTGAGTTACTGTAAATCTTATCATTTATTGGTTGTTTAAATTAACACCTAATCGTCTGACATTAATATTCATTGAACAGGCTATTGGATACCGCTAGAATATTTTTTTTTAAGAAACTTAAACCTTTATTGCTCACTCTTTCGTTTTTCTTCAACCTAAATGATCTGTTGTTAAGATTATGAAGACTAAGTTTCGTTCAAATCTGAATTAAACTGTTCAGACTTTCGTGCTAAAATTCTTCAGGGTCATCATACGCTTTAGAAAATAAAAATATATTGGCAGTTTCTATTTCAGGCGAATTGCAGGATTAAAAAAAATAATATAACATAAAAAGCATAATGGAGTAGATGATTTCTGTACAGCATAGTGGTTAATGAATATTCAGCAACTTAAACCATGGGATGGTTAGGTAAAGCATGGAATTAAAAAAAAAAATTCAGTTCCAAAAAAAAACGATGTTGTCCGATGTGAGAAATTTTAATCAGACATTTTTTCCGATATTGTACAGGGAATTTTGGCACAAGCAGTGGTGAAAATTTATGGCAAGAGTAATGCAATATATCGACAAGGCTCTAAGACATCGTTGAAATCTAAGATTCTTTAAATATCAGAATAAAGACTATTAAGAAGAGGAAAAATCGTTATGACAATATCTGAGAAACAACTAAGTGCGTATTCATTCCAAGCTTTTTCTAGAGATTTTGAAGGCATAAGGCCACTTGATGTTCAAATGTCATTTAAAAAATGGCAACTACGTGGAAGTCAGTACTGGAAGGCTTTCTAAATTGTTTGCTAAATGTAAATGTCCCTTTGTCTAAATTGCTTTTAAAAAGCACATTACTTTAAGGTTGTATAAAAATATTGTGACAGTACCTAAAAATTTTAGTGCCCGGCATAAATTAATACACGCGCATAAGCGCTAAAACATTTGCTCATTAAATGTGGTTTTTTTTATTTAAATTAAATTATTAAAAAATAAAATTTAGATCAGTTAACAAAAATAGAACTAGTATTCAGAAAATACGATATGCAGTGTCGAAAGTGTAGCTGCAAAACTGCCGGGCAACAAGAATGTTCTTGTAAATGTACTACGGAAGACACGTTGGTTCATGTACATGTATGTTTAACATTATTTTTCATTACTTCCAGAGTGCGTAAATATACCGCAACAATCCCCACTCTGTTTACAATTCCTGCTGCATGCAGATATGAAACCGTCTTTGAATGACCTTCTCAAGAGTAATGCTTCAAAACAATAAACTAGGAATGGATTTGATTTTCGTTTTCTTTTTCTTTTTACATTTCTTGAGACATTCATTTCAAACAGTTAAGCCTTTGTATGATATTTTGAGAATTTAAAATACATCTAAACTTTTATCCATTATCCATTGTTACATTATTCTAAAAGCTATTGCATGTTAAAATTCAGTTTATCTATTCTCTGTTAATGGTCTAATAACAAGGTAGGTAGAATTATCCGTAGTAATGGCTTGATTTTAAAGATGAATAATGTCTATTTAACGTCTTAAAAATTTAACGGCCTGAACTATTATCGATTTTGACGATGATCGACATTTTAAAATATTTAAAGGAATTAATCATCTCGCGCTCGAAATACTGAAAAATCATATATAATGGTTCTTCTTTTATTTTGTGAAGATCCTTTTACATAAGCAATGTCTTTTGACTTAAAATTTTAATAATCGATATAATATTGTTATGGATGATAAAAAAACTGCCTTTTTAGAACATCCCTTTTTACACATTTAGGGCTGAATTAAGTTTCAATTAATGATTAAAGGTAAAAGTGCTCATTTTAAAAAAAATATCAAGTGGTAAAGTGTATTTATGACTGAGTATTCCAAATGAAGTTCAAATTATTATAAGTTCCATTGTTTTCAAACATTATACTATAACAATTGTTTTCAGTTTTGATATTTTTGTTGAAGATCATACTTCCATAAACATGACTGTTAAATTATCCGTGATTTTAAATTCCTAGATTTTGCTTAAAAGAAATATAGTTTGAATCAATACCATGGTGTTGCTTACAGAGTACGATTCTTTAAAACTCGTTTTCTTTTAAATTTGATATGTTTTTATTATTTGATACTTTTGTATAACACATACAGCATTGCTTAAATGGTTTTATTATTTCCCCATTTATCGCCCAAATACCATAAATTCACTTTTTTCACCTTGAAGTTTAATTTTATTCTCTGTTATAATGCCATCAGGGCCATATATCAACAATGAAATATTTATTTAGGTAAATCAAATACTTACATATGACTTGTATAAAATAAGCGACGATTCTTGGCCTTATTTTTTTTTAATTACAATTTACGTTACGAAGAATTCCAAGTTATTATCTGACTGTAATTAGAAATAACCGTGCATTCTTTTTTTCTATTATCTATGTGTCTGTAAAGTTGTTAATTGTTTAGAGAGCTGTATATTATGCCGTTTGTTTTTACATATTTAGTAACCAAAACTAATCCGGTAAATCTATCTTGTTGTGTTTAAGATAACAAAACATAAAATTCAGTTCACCCGTTGTGTTCCTTGCTGTTGATAGCTTTCATTAACTTTCTTAAATCATATTTTGAAAAAATAAAAAGACGTGTTATTTTTTAACTTAATTTAACATCGATGTCCAAGTATTTTGGCAATCAGTACAAAAATAACAACATTATCTCTATATAGTAATTAAAGAAATGAGAGCGCAGACTATACTTACCATCTGCATAGGACAAATGACTTGACCATACAATCATTACTACAATATTGAATACTTTTATCCGTCGCCTATCATAGCAGGAAATCATGTCGATGTTGGTCTTTGCTCTTTGTGAATGTGCACCTCTTGCGGGCGACTGTCGATTTAAATGCATATTTTAAAGCAGGAATGTTTGTTTTCAAAGTCAACGATAAAAAGGTCTATGTGATCTCATACTCAGAAAATATTTAAATTTTGCATTTCGGATCTTTCAATATTCATTAAGTTAAAGAAATAGATGTCAGTTATCAATAGTTCTTTTTAGCTCACCTGAGCTGAAAGCTCAAGTGAGCTTTTCTGATCACATTTTGTCTGTCATCCGTCTGTCTGTCCGTAAACTTTTCACAATTTCAACATCTTCCCAAGAACTACTGGGCCAATTTCAACCACACTTGGCACAAATCATCCTTAGGCAAAAGGATTCAAAGTTGTGAAAATTAAGAGCACATCCTTTTTCAAGGGGAGATAATTAGAAATAATGAAAAATTTTAATAATTTTTCAAAAATCTTCTCAAGAACCGAAATAGCTAGAAAAGCTGAAACTTGTGTGGAAGCATCGTCAGATAGTGTAGATTCAAAGTTGTGAAAATCATGACCCCCCTGGGGGTAGGGTGGGGCCACAATGGGGGGTCGAAGTTTTACATAGGAATAAATAGAGTAAATCTTAAAGAATATTCTTCTCAAAAACTAATCAGCCAGGAAAGCTGAAATTTGTGTGGAAGCATCCTGAGGTAGTGTAAACTCAAAGTTGTGAAAATCATGACCCCCGTCGGTAGGGTGGTGCCACAATGGGGGGTGGAAGATTAACATAGGAATATATTGAGTAAATCATTTAAAATCTTCTCAAAAATTAATCAGCCAGGGGTAGGGTGGGGCCATATGGGGGGGGGGGGGTCAAAGTTTACCATAGGAATATAAAGGATAAAGAGTAAATCTTTAAAAAAGATCTTTTTCTCAAAAACTAACCAGCAAGGGAAACTGAAACTTTTGTGGAAGCATCCTCAGGTAGTGTAGATTCAAAGTTGTGAAAAAATGACACCTCCGGGCGTAGGGTAGTGCCACAATGGGTGGGGGGTTCAAAGTTTTACATTGGAATATGTAGACTAAATCTTTTAAAATCTTCTTCTCAGAAACTAACCAGCCAGATGATTCTTTATAATTGTTAAGACTTTGGCCTCAGGACAATTCTTCGGCCTAACAAGAAGGTTCAGAGTTTGATGTAGGTTTATACCCCATATATAAACGATTGTTAAGGATCTTTTTGAGAACTGCAAAACTCAACATGTGATACGATTATAAAATCATCCTGTTAGAAAAGGGACTAATGATTATAAACATAAGAATATCATATCCAGGGGGAAAATGGATTTTATTTATACAGGATCTACATGTAGTATTGAACGTTGCCCAGATAGTTTGTATTATGACCCATTAAGCTGATTTTATCATACATAGTGTTCCTCATGTGAGCAATGTGGCCAATGGGCCTCTTGTTTAATGTAAATCATTTACTTTCGGTCTAACTTTACATTAAGTACTTAAAACAGAGTTAAATATTTACAACAAGCACACATTCACCATTGCACGTTATGCTATGTGGGGCATGAGGTCTAATTTGCTTTGACAAAGTAGTCGTTTTCTAAAAAATGTAATTGAAAACATAGATCAACAGCCAAAAAACAATCTATATTTTTTCTATACCTTAAAAATCAACTGCACTGGTATCTCTTGTGTAAATGTGAATATTTGATTCTTTTTCTTTGAGGACAGTCTTGCATTTTACATTAGAAATGGCGATCAGTCTGGGTTTTTTTAGACGTTGATTCAAAATAATGTTCTTAAAAGGAACTTCATCTCTGACAGGTTTTATATTCATGTAAATACTAGTTTTAAATAAATAAAAACCACGAATGTTTAGCGCCATACAGTCAGTTGTGATTCCTAATCATTCTTGATCAATTGAACGATATCTATTATTCACAAAAAGGAAGACAAACGTTGAATATGATATACAACCATGCTTTGAATACTAAACAGATACAACTCCATTGAAAATAGCATCAGGCTCGTCAAGGAAAAACCCTAGAAAAAAAAGATGACTTTGACACTCCAAATCCCTAGAAAACGAGTCGTATGCCAAGATGATGTAAACAGACTACACAGCATCGTAATACAGCGTATAGTAATTTACATATATATATATATATATATATATATATATATATATATATATATATATATATAAAGCACAGAGAAATTCACCTTGTTGGAGCTCCACCTCCGCCCCGGCCGGGGCTTGAACTCACGACCTCTGGAACCCATTCTCCTAGCAGTGAGCGGCCACCGCGCTAACCACTGGGCCATCTAGGCAAGACAAAAATCTTGCTTTCGATGACGAAGGGAAACTAGCGCGCTGGTCGCTCACTACACGGTCGTTTGAGATACAGGTGGAATGCTGTTAAACGACAATTTGAGAGGATCGGGACGATACACATTGCATAGATATATACATATAATAAGCACAAACATTGCAATAACTCTCAAAATGACATATACCTGCCCATAGTGAATGATAAAGATATACATAAAGCACAGAGAAATTCACCTTGTTGGAGCTCCACCTCCGCCCCGGCCGGGGCTTGAACTCACGACCTCTGGAACCCATTCTCCTAGCAGTGAGCGGCCACCGCGCTAACCACTGGGCCATCTAGGCAAGACAAAAATCTTGTTTTCGATGACGAAGGGAAACTAGCGCGTTGGTCGCTCACTACACGGTCGTTTGAGATACAGGTGGAATGCAGTTAAACGACAATTTGAGAGGATCGGGACGATACACATTGCATAGATATATACATATAATTTGCATATATATATATATATATATATATATATATATATATATATATATATATATATATATATATATATATATATATATATATATATATATTGAGTGGACACGATATGAGCTAAAACATTTCAATTTTTCCATTTAAGTATTTAAAGGGTATTTTTAATGATTCATTTTTTTTTCAAGTTTGATAGTTAAAAATTGACATACAACCAAGATACAGAAATCGAAATTCTTTTTATGTAAACAAAGATTGAGTCTTGATATTGTTTACATGTCTGGCATTGGTATTATTGATAATATTATTTATGAATGCATTAAATCAATTAAGTCTTTTAAATTGTCATAGAATTTGTAATTTCTGTACTATGCATAATTTGTAAACAGATACGATCGACCTTTTTAAAAAAATCAAAAAAACAATGAGATCTCAACAATGTATCTCGCTTTTACCTTGAGTCCTTACATTCAAACTTTTGTCAATCATTGAAAATGCACCAGTAAACAATTTCAAACATTTTTTTCTTCACGTAGAGTGTGCTCATTTTTAGAAAAATAACCCTTATTTTTCAGGTTATTATCCTACGTGGGTCATTATATGATTTTACACCGGCAAGGTTAAAATATTTTGAAATACTATAAATAAAGATAATAGGAATTAATAAAAAACTCTAAAAAAAATTCTTCCTAACTTTTGTCAAATTAAAATACACAAGTCATATTTATTGGTCGATGTCAAAGCGAAACGCCGTTGAAATATCCTTTGATCAAAAGCAAATACGCGGTCAGTTCTTTTTTTATTTTCGTAGACAAAGCCTGACCACAGTGGTCTTCGCATCATGATTAACCATTCATAATAACCAAATTATAATCAAGTTTCAACCTATCAATCAGACATTAATATTTGTACAAAATCGTCATGTTTATTCCGCTGATTCCAATGCTACCTACTGTATTTTCAAAATAAAAGCTGAACGTTTAATTTGAACCCTGCTCTGTCGCTCAATTTAATTTAGTATGAAAGGCCTATTGAAATATCATTGGTAATTTGACATTTTCTAAAAGAGATAATATTTTTGTGCAACAATCTCGCCGCTACTGACGATTTTAAATGCGCATAATGTGTTTTTTATATTTTAACGCTGGAAATTAAATAACGTTATGCATAGGTAATACAGTGTCATTCATCAGGTATACTTTGGTCTTCTTTATCGTAAATGAATGACATTTATACACTGGGCATGAGTAAGTCGCAACAATTATCTTTACAATCTACCCATTTTTCTTTCTAGGGGAGACTGTTATGATGTAATTTTGTTTTTCTCAATAGATATTTCCCTTGACTTTAGGCGCTATTGAAATACCAGTTCCAAGTCTGCTTTCAATTGTAAACATGTTTCGGCTGCGATACACAGGGTTGGGCTGATAAACATCATACAATTACAAACAAGAACATGTTATTTACTTGGGAATATATATAAAGACGACCGTGAGATTATGTTTTTCATTGATGGAACAAATTGATAACAAGTAATGAAAGTTTAACAATTATTATATTGTTAAGCTGCAGTTTATTTATACTTTTCCAGATTGTTCTTAACAGTTTGTTAATCATGTCAAACATATAAGTTTCGTAATTTGCATTATTGATGTAATGCGTCGAGTTGTCTTAAAGTAGTAGTTTCATCTACTAGTAAACATAAAGGGCTTATAAATTATTATACATTATTCTTTTTTTTTCAAAATTAGTTAATACAGTTTGTGTTTTACTGTAAACAGGGAAATAATCGGCCCCTAGTTTTTTTGCTCCTTTTTGGGAGTTGATTTTAATCAACTCTCCTATGCACTTACTTGGGCAAAGGGAAAGTGAAACAGTGTTTGGACCTAAGCACAAATCAATACCGCTGACAACACTTAGTTCTTGAAAATAATCGATAAATTCGATGCTATGTATTCTGAAGCATTGTTTTTCAAGAAAACTTATTTATTAATACCATGAAAATAATAAGATTTTAAATTGTACAAACAGTTTAAATATTTTTTAAAGTCGTATGTATTCCTACGCTAGAGTTTAATGTAGTCTCGTACAACCAGACGCTTGGCTGCCTCCGTTAATATCCGACAAAACTTGCTTGTCGGAGATAAACGGAGACAGCCGAGCGTTTGGTTGAACAAGGCAAGAGTTCAATCTTGCCTGGATCGATACGATTTCTCAGAAATATTTCGATTACTGATACTACTTGCCATGCAAAATCACATATCGTTGATTTCGAATAAATGATAATCGATGATAATCGATAAAATCAACTCCCGTCAGTTCTTCAGTACTTTGATTTCCTCGTTGTCAGCGAGTGAATTTAAGACTTGGCGAATTCCTATGTCTCAAACTATCTCTCTTTATACACAACTTAGGACGGGCGAAATCAAGACGGAGCGAAACCAATTGCAAGTGAAAAACTGCAAAATTAATCGGGGCGAAAATGCCCTGCATTCAGTATATTTTTCTTACAAAACTCATCTTTGGAGTCTGAGTGAGGAAATGTGTCCTCCAGTTCTTGACCATTTTCCTAGTAGAGGACAGTGTCATCTAAGCAATGGTGGTCTGTGGGTTTCTGAGTTTCAATTGCTACTGTTAAAGCCTGACATATGGACTCTTTGTCGACCAGGGGGTATGCCAATGCAACCTTACCTCCTCTTCCTTAATTGATGGTAAAAGGTTTACCTGTCAATTTTGTAATGAGGTAGTGTATCTAACATAATATTAATGTTCAGAAGTTTACAAGCAATCATACATACACATGCGTCTCTAAGAATTTTTTTTTGAAAAATAGGTTCTTGCATGGACAAGATAAAGATTTCCTTGAAAGCAATGGAAAAATATCCGTGTTTGAGAAATAAATCGATGGCCGACAAAATAAAACTAGATGCTGTCATTAGACAGTAATACCCGCACCAAGTGTTTGCCCCTAAATAACACTGTTTTGTACCAGTTTAACTAAAAATGAAGACCACATGCAAGCTCTAGTTATACATTTAAAAATTATGATTTGCATAACTGAAGGATGAGATCCCTTCCCATATGATAATACACATGAGCAACACTTTATGTGCAATTGGGGTTTGCAGTGAATTTTCAGTTAATCAATAATCTTTACATTTCATGTCATTGAGAGTATAATGGTCTTTGTTTTGCCTCAGACTAGAATGTCTCGACGTCATTGGATGAATCGCGTCACATGATTGCCTTATAAATTTCTTTACACGGCGAGCGTCAAAATTTATACGGCAACATGGCGGCCGTAACGTTTTTTGAGCTGATTTTTTACACAAACGCTCAACCATACTTTTGATTTTTAAGCCCCAAAATATTTAGAGTGGCCCCCCTTTGCCCGTGACGTAATATTACGACCCTACAATGGCATCCAGGTTTGCACAAACGACTGACAAAGAAGGTAAAAAATTAGAGAAATAATATATGAATTTAATTGTTATATATTATTTTTTTGTTTGTTTACATATTAAACTTTAGGTCCTCGACAAAACAAAACACTTATTAGTTTTGTTACTGACTGTTTAAAGAAATTTGTGGTGTCGGTAAAGTCCATAGAAGGCTCGGCTCCGCCTCGCCTTCTATGGACTCTACCGACCCCACAAATTTCTTTAAACAGTCAGTAACAAACCTAATAAGTAATAATATAATTATTACAAACAAAATTAAAACTTAAATTTATGCCCCATCCCCGTTGCGGTTGCTGGCTTTAGATTTGCCTCTGTGTGTCTACATGTTTGATTTGGGGTATCATGTTGTTTTGTAAAAAGGTTTCAATTATTCTCTGTTAGTCCTGGGGGTCAAATAATTGGTAAAAAATTACGTTTTTTCACAAAAAACCTTCTTCCTCGAACTCCTCCTACATTTTCAACAGTAAACAAATCACCTCTTGGAATACGTTTTAGGTTATCCTATAGATGCGCAATAAGGTTTTGGAATTTTCAATTTTGTCCTGAGGGTCATTTAATGGCTGAAAAATGACGTTTTTTTTTTACAAAAAAAAACTGGTTTCAAAAACGTCATGATCTTCTAGAATATGATTTGGGGTGTCATATTGAAGTGTGATCAGGTTCCAGAATTTTTTTTTATTAAGGGGATCAGTGAGCAACAAAAAATGACTTTTTTTTTTTTTTTTTTTTTTGGTTCCCAGAACTCCTCTTACAACTTATGGAGTAGCTACGTCATCTCTTGGGATATGATTGGGGCTGTCCTATAGATGTGCAATAAGGTTTTAAAAATTTAAATTTCATTCAGGGAGTCAAATAGTAGCAGAAAATTGACGTTTATCACTAAAAAGAAAAACATAGATCCAAGAGCTCCTTTTATGATTTAATGCATAGACACATCATATCTTGGGATATATGATAGGGACTGTTCTATAGATGTGCAGTAAGGTTTTAAAAATTTTGATTTCATCCAGGGAGTCAAAAAGTAGCAGAAAATTGACGTTTATCACTTCAAAAAGACATAGATCCTAGAACTCCTTTTATGATTTAATGGATAGACACATCATATCTTGGGATATGATAGGAACTGTTCCATAGATGTGCAGTAAGGATTTAAAAATTACTTTTAACCCTGAGGCCCATTACCTACATACCTTTTGATGCCCTTTAAGGATCAAGAATATATATGGTTAAAGGGTGGGGATCTCAACCATTTTCGAGATATGTGTGCACTTCCTGTTCAAGGGGGATCATGACCACCCCCAGGGCCCATGACCTACATACCGTTTGATGCCTCTTGACACAAGGAACAAGAATATATATGGTTTAAGGGTGGGAATCTCAACTGTTTTGAAGATATTAAGGGACTTACTGTTTGAGGGGGTCAGGACCACCCACAGGGCCCATGACCTATATCTGATGCCCCTTGACATCAGAAACATGAATATATATGGTTGAGGGGTCATGATTATAACAGTTTCTGAGATATATGGTAATTTTAAATTCCTGGGGGGTGGGGATGACCCCAGGGGTCAGATCTAATAAACCCTATATATTGCCAGTAAAAATCAATATATGATTATGAAAACCCGGCCTATATTATTATCTTTGCCCGTTTTCAAGTTACCATTTACAATAGAGTATACGATTCTTCCTACAAGTTTCAATGTTAGACCCCACACCCTTTTGACCCCCCCCCCCCCCGAGAAAAGTGGTTGTCTAACCCAAAATGAGAAAAATCAAACCAGGGTGCACAACTAGATATGCAGGCCTATCATATCCTAGAGTTTTGTACAATTCTGTTCAGCCATCTCTGAAAACAAGTTCAGAGCAGGAAAGAAGAAAAAGAAGAAGACGAAGAATAATAATACGTGTATTAAGAACGGTACAAAAACAATAAGTCTCCAAATTTCATTCGGGAGACTTAATAATAAAGATTAAATAGAGATAGGATCATCAAACATCAATCATTTCAAGATAATTGACAATTTCTGATTCTAGGGGGGTCAGGATGAGCCCTCAGGGTCATGACTTACATGCCATAATGATCTGATGCGCCATGACCTAAGGATGAATAATATCTTTGGATTAAGGTGGGGATCTCAATGCTTTTTATGATATTTGATAATTTCAGGAAGAGCACTAGGGACCATGACCTACATACCATATCTGAAATGCCTTGAACAAAGAAACAATAATATAATATGTACATGATATATGATTCAATTCAAGAACCCAGATATAGATCAATCATCTATGTTTTGTAATACTTCCTATGTATATATACATGTATTAGTTTGTGTTTTGTTCTATACTATCCGTGTCCATGACTTTTGTTTGGCTTAGTCTTATTTTAAATTACATAAAAACATTGTCAAATATACGACCTGGAACCCCCACCCCCAAACAAACTCAAAATAAACTGGTCCCCCCCCCCCTTATTTGTCAAATGATCTATTAAAATCAAAATATAGTTTGGGTGTCTAAAACCTTTTATAAACTGGTAAAAAATGTTATTCTTAAAAAAATTACATTACGTACACCTTGCATAATTGACAAAAGATCTGATCAGAGGTCATATTTCTACCTTGGGATCAATAACTAGTATTCATTGACAAGTTAAAATTAATAACAATAAATGATTCAAATTATAAATGTTTATACTCCATATTCACCCCTCCCGCAATCTAACCTGGTTCTAAAGATTCAGTTTTCTTTAAGTTAATACATTCTTACATGTGTACAGTAGCATTTTTGAAATCAATTCTTGATTGCTTTTTCTCTTCTGATGCACATTAACATTTTGGAAATTGCTTAATTCAATTTTTAAGATTTATAAACAAAATGTTATATGCATGTGTATTTGCCTATTTGGGGCAATTGTAAAGTTTCCTAAACAAACCAGTGTCATCATTAGGTTAGGAATTACCCACGTGGATCAAACACTACTGTATAACATATGAATAAGATAAGATACATTATTATTTCTAGTTCTAGAATGTCAGAGTGTCTCCAAGGGGGCATAATCTTTATACAATTTTACGCGCAATGACACAAAGAGCAAGAATAAATTATATGGTTTAGGGATGAGGATCTCAGATCTCAGAAGTTAACAAAATATACAGTGTATCATCATTTCCTATTTCATAATGACATTAGAAGATATTTTGTATTTTCCTGTTTCGTTGGGTCAGAACAGCCCCATAATCACCTTCATTGTATTTGATGCATTACAATACATTAAGAAATACTCCTTCCTTTCTATTATGACTCATAAAAAATGATAAGTGTCTACACTTACTTGCATGTAATACACAAATTTTATACGAAATTGTTTATACAGGGTCAAAATGGGGTCAACTCAATAGTGAGAGTCTGACAAATGAAAAAATAACTTTGCAATTAAAATAACAGAAACTTTACAAATGCGATAGGATAGGTAACGATGATAAGCTTATTTAAATATTAAAAGATGATGATACAGTATGCTATCAAAGGGAGATCACATTTAGAGAGTGAAAGTAGAAATTATGACATGCTGGCATCTCATTATATTGTGCTACTGCTACTACATGTATTATGCTTACCTATGTTGGTCAACATCATAATGATAATCCAATTAAAACACAATAATGAATTCCTTTAGCTGATCTTAACTAATCCTTTTCTGCATATGGAAAACACATGTATACATGTATGCATACACGTGAACCCATCTAATCGAAGAGCTGGGTAAAACTAGTACCCGCTATTGAGACCTGTAGACCTGTGTTGTGTACGTAACTTCAGGCAAAGATCAGTTATTTGTAACATGCATGTATTTTTATGATCTATTCTTCAAATCCACTTGCACTATTTTATTAGGTATAAATAACAGCTTTAAGGTGGTGCAGGACACCTGCATATTGTGATGTATACTTCTTATTGAGATAAACAATAAAGTATATTAAATATTAATTAAATATTTAACACCCCCCTCCCAAATAATGTTACCTAACATTGAAGCGCAATGGGTTAGAGCGTTTACATGTCTGTAAGAGCACTGGGGTCCAAGGTGTATCTTTGGTAATTGTACTATTGATATAAATGAATTTTCATGGGGAGGGGGGGGGGTCTGTACCCCTCACTCCCAACCCTTCTCTAAATCTGTGCACACGATGATGTACATGTAGGCACACAGGAGCAAATCTAAAACCGGCAACCGCCATGGGGAGGGGGCATAATTTAATTTTTAATTTTGTTTGTAATAATAATATAGACCATTATACTTTCTATGACATGAAATGTTAAGATTATTGATTAACTGAAAATTCACTGCAAACAGTTCAACCCCAAATTGTACATCAAGTGCTGCTCATGTATACTATCATATGGGAAGGGATCTCATGCATCCTTCAGTTATGAAAATTATAATTTTTAGATATATTACCGGAGCATGCATGTGGCCTTCATTTTTAATTAAACTGGTACAAAACAGTGTTATTTAGGGGCAAACACTTGGTGCGGGTATTACTGTCTAATAACAGCATCTTGTTTCAATTGCAAAAGTTATTTTTTTTTTATTTGTCAGACTTACACTATTGAGTTGACCCCATATTGACCCTGTATGGACAATTTCGTAATTTTTCGTTAAAAATAAAAATTTTAGTTGGCAGAAACTTGTTTATCTTCTTTAATTTAGTTGTAAACTTTATCAGAAAACTAAAACTACAGAAATATTTTAAAATTAATCGTTTGGATAAGAAAAACTATGGCATTTAGACATACAACTGACAGAAAAGTCAGAAAAAGAGTTATTTCCCCTTAGCATCGATAAAATGTATAAAGAATTGGAAAGGACTATACATGTATATGGTTTGAGCCTAAAATGGCCCCCTAAAATGAACATTGTCATTTTAATGTAATTCTTTGATTTATTTGTACAAATATACATTTGAAGTTTTTTCATAATTTTCATTTTGATTTTAGTGCCCGCAATTTAAAAATATGACATCATAAAGTTAACCTTTTCCCGCCATTTTCTCATTTTTAGCATAAAACGGCTTGTTTTGAAACAGTATTTCTTTAGGGAAACATTGAACGACTGCTTGAACAAACAAAATATTTTCTCCAAAGATGTATCTCTCCAATACTTATAAGTGACAAAAAGTTTGTTCTTGTTCAAAGAGTCGCTCTATATTTCCCATTCGAAAAAAGATAAGAAAAATGTCCATTTTTGACTGATTTTGATTGAATTATAAAAATATCGTCACTTCTGACGTCATATACTGCCAGTGAGTGCATATAAATCAAATAAATAGGTAAAAAACATATTTTATGTCAACTCTTTTATGATATAACTAATTAATTAACCTGAATCATTTAAAAATAGCGAATTATGGGGACCAAATTTGACTAATATCATAAATAGTTCTTTAGGATAAAATTAAGCTGCAAAAATATCTTGAACTTAACAGTATTTTTAATTACATCCATGTGACTATATTCACATAAAATAAATAAAACTATATTGCACAAATTTTAAAGAACTAAATTTTTTACAAAAAAGTATGACATCACAGAACACTGGATCTACTTTAAATTTGTGTATTACATGTAAGTAAGTGTAGAGACTTATCTTTTTATGAGTTATAATACGAAGGAAGGAGTATTTCTTTCTTAATATATTATAATGCATCAAATACAATGTAGGCCATGACCTTATGGGACTGTTCTGACCCCATGAAACAGGAAAATACAATAAATCTTCTTACGTCATATTATGATGCATCAAATGGCGTAAAGTACATGACCCCCAGGTGTTGTCTTTAATCCTCCCCCCCCTTTATGAAATAGGAAATGATGATACACTGTTTATTTTGTTAATTTAACTTCTCATCCCTGAACCGTATGATTTATTCTTGCTCTTTGTTTCACAGCACATCGAATTGTATATAGGTTATGCCCCCTTGGAGACACCCTGACATTCTAGAATTTGAAATAATGAAGTATTTTATCTTCTTCATATGTAGTGTTTGATCCATGTGGGTAATTCCTAGCCTAATGATGACACTGCACTGCTTTGTTTCGGAGACTTTACAATTGCCCCAAATAGGCAAATACACATGCATATAACGTTTTGTTTATAAATCTTAAAAATGTAATTAAGCAATTTACAATATGTTAATGTGCATTAGGAGAGAAAAGGCAATCAAGAAATGATTTAAAATTTGCTACTGTACACATGTAAGAATGCAATAAGACTGTATCTTTAGAACCAGGTTTAATTGGTAGGGGGTGGATGTGGAGTATAAACATTCATAATTTAAATCATTTATTGTTATTAATTTTAACTAGTCAATAAATATTAGTTATTTATCCCAAGGTAGAAATATGACATCTGATCATATCCCAATAGATCATTTGTCAATTATGCAAGGTGTAATATAATTCTTTTTTAAGAATAACATGCTTTACCAGTTTATAAAACTGTTTAAACCCCAAATTATATTTTGATTTTAATAAATCATTCAACAATTAAGGGTGGGGGGGGGGGGGGGGGTCATGATCCCAAGTGCTCTTCCTGAAATTATCAGATATCAAAAAAACCATTGAGATTCCCACTTTAATCCAAAGATATAATTATTCCTCCTTATTTCATGGCGCATCAGATCATTATGGCATGTAAGTCATGACCCCAAGGGGTCATCCTGACCCCCTTAGAAATCGAAACTGTCAATTATCTTAAAATTATTGATGTTTGATGATCCTATCTCTATTTAATCTTTATTATTAAGTCTCCCGAATGAAATTTGTAGACATATTGTTAATGTACGATTCTTATTACATGTACATGTATTTGATATTTATTTCTCTGAGATTGCTGAACAGAATTGTACAAAACTCTAGGATACGATAGGCCGGCATATTTAGTTGTGCACCCTGGTTTAATTTTTCTCATTTTGGGTTAGGCAACCACTTTTCGGGGGGGGGGGGCAAAAAGGTGTGGAGTCTAATATTGAACCTTGTTGTAGGAAAGAATCGTAGACTCTATTGTAAATGGTAACTTGAAAACGGACATAATATAGGGTTTTCATCATCATATATTGACTGTTACTGGCGGTATAAAGGGTTTATTAGATCTGGGCTGAGTTTTACAGAAGAACTCACGACGTAAGACCAAATTTATGAATGCTAATTAATCACAAAATAATCAATGTTTTATTCTCATGGCTGTATAATACTATTATGGATATCAGCGTAGTTGTATAAATAAAGTTCTGTCTAAGTTTTGTTTTTTATATTTCATTCCATAAGACTGAAAATATTTATGACTCTGTCGTAAGTTCTTTTGTAAAACGCAGCCCTGACCCCTGGGGTCATCCCCATCCCCCAGGAATTGAAAATTTCCATTAATATCTCAGAAACTGTTATAATCATGACCCCTAAACGATATATATTCTTGTTTCTGATGTCAATGGGCATCAAATGTTATGTAGGTCATGGGCCCTGTGGGTGGTCCTGACCCCCCTCGAACAGCAAGTCCCTTAATATCTTCAAAACAGTTGAGATCCCCACCCTTAAACCATATATATTCTTGTTCCTTGTGTCAAGGGGCATTAAACAGTATGTAGGTCAAGGGCCTTGGGGGTGGTCGCGACAGAACAGGAAGTGCATGAATATCTCGAACACGGTTGAGATCACCGTCCCTTAACCATATATATTCTTGATCCCTAAAGGGCATTGAACGGTATGTAGGTAATGGGCCTGAGGCCATCCCTCAGGGTTAAATTCAATTTTTTAAAACCTTACTGCACATCTATAGAACAGTCCCTATCATATCACAAGATATGATGTGTCTATCCATTAAATCATTAGAGGAGTTCTTGGATCTATGGGGTTTTTTGAGTGCTAAACGTCAATTTTCTGCTACTTTTTGACTCCCTGGATGAAATTTAAATTTTTAATACCTTATTGCACATCTATATGACAGCCCCAATTATATCCAAACAGATGACGTAGCTTCTCCAAAAGTTGTAAGAGGGGTTTTGGGAACCATATTTTTTTGGCAAAAAACGTCATTTTTTGTTGCCTACTGATCCCCTTAATAACAAAAAATCCTGGAACCTGATCACACTTCAATATGACACCCCTATTCATATTCTAGGAGATCATTTTGCTATTGCAAAAAAAAAATGACCTTTTTGAAACCATTTTTTTGTTAAAAAAAAGAAGAAGAAGTCATTTTTCAGGACAAAAGTCAAAATTCCGAAACCTTATTCCGCATCTATAGGATACCCTAAACATAATCCAAGAGATGATTTGTTTACTGTTGAAAATGTAGGAGGAGTTCGAGGAAGAAGGTTTTTTGTGAAAAAACGTAATTTTTTATCAATTATTTGACCCCCAAGACTACCAGAGAATTTTTGAAACCTTTTTACAAAACATCATGACACCAAAAATCAAACTCCAAGAGTTCAGTTTGCTGGTTTATAAGATGTAAGAGCAGTTTGAGAAAGTAAAACGTGACTGACGGACGGAGGAACAGACGGACGGAACAGGTAATAACAATATACCCGAAATTTCTTTAGAAAGTGTGGGTATAAAAAAAAGTCAACAACTGAATTCAAACCGTACATTTGGGGGGGGGGGGGGATCTTTTGCATTGCAAAACCAAAACCTGTTTTAATATGACACAGTGACCCTTTCAGTCAAAGGTATTTATGATTATCAAAATATCAAGCGAAAAGTGGTGGAATTAAAAAACTCGGGACAGAGTATAATTGCTAGCGCTCTCGAGCGCTAGCAACTACGTTAGTCTTTTTCACTGGAATACGCATGCTCGACTCCATAGTGGGGGATTCTTGGAATACTGTACTACTGTAGATAAACTGTACTATTTGAATTTCGTTTTATCATCCTCACATGAAGTTTTGTGTTTATTGAAAATGTCAAAAAATAACAGTAGCTTAGGTCTTAATGCAAAGTTATTTTAAATATAATAAATAGCTGGCTTTATCTTAAATTCCATCAAGCTCGGAAAACAACCTCGGATATGTTTCCCGAGCTTGCCGGAAAGGTCCAAGAAGATACGATTGCTACACAACAGTACCAATGGTTCTTGAAAATGTTCACCTCGAAATTAAAATAACAGTAAAAACATAATGATTTAGGCACAGTCAATGAGCTATGCAATTGCCGATGTGAAGCCAACTCTAGATTCACAATTCTAATTAAATTGAGACCCACTCCAGCACAGTTCCAGTACACCACTGTGCCTTCTTATTGTTAATTAATCGATTCAGGAATTTCCATCAATGATTTAGAAATCTGATTCTTGTTTTAGGGAGGCTACGGCGCTAGCTCACCAATCTTTTTAAAAAATAAGCTTGTTATGTATCTATGTTCTATTAATGTAGGAATACGACGATGAAACATTTGTATCGAGGGAGTTCTCATCCTTTGCTGGGAGTAAATTCTTTTCAATCATGTACATTCATTACAAACCTCTTTTAAGTATAACCTCTAAAACAGTGAGATTTTCGACATTATTCAGCTGAGTTTTCAATCTAACAAATGAATGCTTATTTTTGTCATAGTTATACTCCTCGCACAAGGCACATTGTTCTTTTTTCGACACTGGACTAGTATAGATGAACATAGATGGTCATCTGAAATAAAATCACATTTTTCGGGTTCGCCATGTTGTCTCCCTGTAATATATATTGTTTTGGCCTCATTCTACCTTTCATGTGACTCCTTTACATATGTACGCAGCACGTTTCATTTAAATAATTCGATATGTATAAATACCTCAGGGTTCAAACGATGTTCATTTAACAGTATGAAAAAATTCCAAGATTCCCCCTTTGAGACGCCCCTCTAGCTTGTCAGGTTTTTATATTCGGCTTTAAAAAGTCTACGAGGATTATGCATTGCAAAATAAATAGATAATAGCGTTGAAAAGCTGTGCGAGGTAGTGCGAATGTCTTTTGTATGTTAAAAAGATGTAAACATTTCCCATTACAAATCTCCCTATGAAATATTTTTACCGAGTAAAATATTATAATATGGTAATGAAGATATTTTTGATATTTTTACTTTCATATGTAGATTTCAATTGCATTTCTTTCACAGATATGTGTATGTTTAATAAAAATGAGTTTAATGGCAAAGTGTGTTTCTCTGGGGCAAAGAGGTCTTCTAACTTAGCCTTAACTCTGTACACAGATACTGTAATGCAGGGGCTTCTGATCTTGGTTGTTCGCCATTTTTAAGGCGTATTGTGATCTTTTCTTTCGCCTGCAGGTTTGGATAGGGCAAATACCCTTTTACACATGACAATTTTTTAGTTCACCGCTGTTATTTTGCTAAGGGTTCAAAGCTAGCAAACAGAAATTAAAATTTTGTTTCACATTGATAACCAAGCACTTATTACCATTCTCAACAAACAAACCCCAAAAACTCATTAATAATATTACTACGTCTTTTCATAATGAATTAAGTAATATTTGTTTTATGGCAGGTCACATACATGTAGCTACAAAACATAAAACAACTGGTGATTTAGTCTCTTGTAATAAACAGTGCCAACGTTTTAGGCAGGCTGCATCTTACGCAGAGACCAAACCATCGCCGGTACCCAGCTCCTTGCTCATTTGCAGCATGAAATAGATAAACTATATTGGACTCAAATAGACTGCCATGTAGTAATCCTATTTATTGATTTAAACCTTTTATAAATGTTAACATAGTTGAAGTTCACAGGAATAAATAAGTAATACTACTATAAATACATGTATTGCAATAATATTCAATGATAGGCTAATTAGTTTTAACTTACAAATTGAGGGTCTACATTTCAGTTGCTGTTGCACGATTTTTGTAACCGGAACCAACACAACCACACTAAATTTAGATTTTCATGAATGGAGTTTAAAATCCCGAAAAGGCTCACTACAAACTACTCCATGCAACACTCTCTGAAAACACAGATTGGTCATACCAGACTGGCCTCCACCTATATCAATAAATGTGTATGCAATACGGACTTACATCGTCTTAAATATCACCCTTAAAATCTGTGGTGCAGTTTTTAGCTTACTTGTAAGTTGAGAGCCTTTCATACTTTTCAGATTTATATTATAATAATAATTCTACCCAGACTAATAACAATGACATTAATTTTTTTAATATAAAAATATTTTTGTACTCGTCTGCCTTTTCGATTGATTTCTAAAGGCATTTGCGGGTTAGTGAAGTGACAGTAACACCAAACCAGAATAAGAGGGTGTTGATGACAAAATTTTGATAAGTACTATAATTTGTGAATCAACCAAATCGCAAAATCCTCGAAAATTTAGTGTTCAGCAACGATAAAAAAAAAATTGTCAACTATCAAAATCTTATTCATTTTATCTGTATTTTTTGAAGAATAACTTTCACTAAAAAGAATTGCTTTATTGTTTTGGAATTTGTCCTTTCTCATGAGAGGGGGTTGGTAATATTTTTTTTTATTAGTTTTATGATAAAAAATCTACACTTATAAATATTTCAGTTCCCTTGAATCAGAGTGACCGAATGACCTTTTCATTTGGTATTTTTCAAATCATTTGATAGGCAAAGTACTTTTAAGATAGTTAAGTAAATCTTTTAAAATTTTGTCATTATCAAGTTAAAATAAAAGGTCAGTTCCTAGAAATTAATTATATATTTCAACTACCATTAACCGCCCAACAGGGAGTCCAAAAATCAACATTTGATTAATTAATTTGTGCGGTCAGTGAACTTGTGATACATATATTTAACTCAGGAAATCACACTACCTAACGGAAGTTTTGCAAATCAATAAACAACAGGGCAGAGTATGATTTCCTCAAGAAAGACCATCGTGGTCGGCATTAAAATGTATTGAGTCAGTTTTAATCAGCCTTTTAATAATAAAGTGGAGAAACAATGCAATAACCCTTTCCCTCTCAAGAATAAAGAATTTTTAGAGATACATGTAACAACGAATGAGTGGGAAGAATGTCTGTGTCCTAAATGTTTCGAAGGTGATAAAGTGGATAAAACATTAGTTCAATCTTTGGACATATAATATATTATATGCAATCTTCTATGTGAACTTAGCCATCAAACATATCTCTTTATTTTAATTAGCCTACATTTTAATTAGTACAGTTATTTCATAATTAGGATGTATGACTCCTATAATGGTTATACCTACTACACTGGTCCTCTGTTTTAATGCCGATTATCTACTGATTTTGAAATAAATATTCCCAGTCATTTGCATCAAACTATACAAGTAAACGTAATTACTTTTTGTGGACCATGCATATTACTTTACAAGACTACATCTTGTTTTCTTGGTACCACATACACCAGCTATGTAGGAGTAGGATGAAGGGAAATCATGCAACTTTATCAGGCAAAGGCATTAACATAAATGTACATCAATCGCGTTTTACATAGTGACTTTAGACACATTTAGAAAAATGCTTTTACATGTACATGACTATAAGCATCTCAATAAAGTAAAACCAATAAAACGACTTGCATATCTTAGAATAATTACGTTCTCGTTGCCAACTGCACTGTACGTAGCAATATCATCTAAACTGATTAAAAGGAAAAGATCATAGTTTGAATATACAACTAATATCATTATGGCATAATTTTGTTATTGCATGCGATATTGCTGTTGTCGATACAGGAAGCCATCAAATTAAAATCCTCAAGAAAATAGTAGCTTCAAATCACAGTTCGGACCCAAAGGATGCAAAGTGCACCAATTCAACTACCTTCTGGACAAAACAGTCACAACTGAGACCCGACTGGTGGTGACGGACAGTGTCAATGCCTGTGTTAAGGTTTTCACCATTGATGGCCAACTAGTACAAATATGCGGGGGATATTTTTATTTTTTTATGGAGTAGCAGTATCATACGACGGATATTTCATATTTCAGATATATGTAAACACTCTGTCATAACACTCGACCCTGAAGGAAGTTCCTTTTATTAATTCTAAGAATTCGGGTCAGGGATCAAGCAGCTTGATCACCCGTATTTTGTAGCAGTCGATCAAAGCAAGCAAATCATTGTGACCGACTCTGGAAACAGTAGCATTAAACTATTCCATTTCGACGGTAAGCATTTACAAATGATTTTACAGAACGATTTTAAACTTACCAATGAAATTTTTTTTTTAATCTGCGAAGACTGTGTCTAGATGGTGATGGGAACATAATTGTGATATATTAGTTGTGACGCAGTACGACACAGGGAAACGTCACGAGCTGACAGTCTTCCGGTATAGACAAGAGGATTTCCGAACGCTCAATTCTGCGCAATTCTATGCAATCTCCATATAGTGTTTCAATATTCATTTTTTGTAATACACGGTATATAAATAGTGTGTGCTGGATAATTATTATATACTGTACGAAAGTAAAGAATCTAATAAATATATTGCTGAACTACTGGAAACACTCTTGTAGTGCATGTATTCTTTACTAAAACTTCAACATGATCAATATAACAATCAATATCACAGTCAAAAAGTACATGTATATATTAAAAACAATAATATATGAAAGACAATGATCTAGATAGTTGTATTTCCCTTGCATTCTCAATTCTGTTTATCGTTCCTATACACTTCATTTTCATGCTTGAATGTAAAGGTATATTTTGATTTTATCGGTCGGTTGTTTTTTTAGAGACAAATCTGCTTTTCAACAAGGGTAAATCCTTCAATTAAAGTCAATAATAGTATTTTTTATATTTCAATATTTTAAAATATCCACAATGCTAGTATGAAAAATGGCAATAACAAACTCAACCATCTCAAATATCCATAAAACGAAATACAAATTCAAAGCAGAGCAACACGGAGCTCTAAAAAGATAGAGGTATAGGATCAGGTGCCTAGGAGGAGTGAGCATCCTCTGCTGACCGGTCACACCCGCCGTGTGTTCTTAGTCGTAATCGGGGAAAAAAGAAAAGTCCGTAGACAATAAGGTGATTAATTATGGTCTACAATTAGTATGGAATACGTCCGCCAGCATGCATTAAATTTTCTAACGTTAAACAAATAATGGAAGAATCGTGTTTCACTATAAGTACTCGTAGGTAAATGCTAGTCAGAGCTCTCGAGTTCATGTAGAATCAGGATTTACTTGTAGATCCCTAGGTTATGGAAGCTAATAATTTCCTTAAAAAAATAACCTCAAGCCTATCGAAATTACTTGACGAAATATTATATTACATATCAAAAGGGAATGAAAAGTCTATGTCATTATCCAATAGTTTTCATGTCTGTACAGCTATTAATAAATTGATCAATACTTTTTTCTTAAGAATTTAAAAAGAACTCAAACATTGATTAATATATACAGTATAATATTAATTTAATTATTAATTTAATCAAATTTAACGAGGAAAGGTCTAATTTGTTCTGCCCTAGATTTTTTTATGAAAATTTACACATTTTCTTCTTTTATAATAATTATAAAAGAATCAGACGTTTATCACATCGTTTATTTAAGAGGTCATTTCGAAGTTGGGATTTTGCTTGAAATGTATCAATTTTGCACATTGTTTTTCATTTTATTAAAAGACACGACTGAACTACATACTGGGAGGAGGCATGGAGTTGATGACCCCCTGGAACCCCCCAACGTAGACAGAGTCCGGCAGGTCGTCGTCATGGTTACTCTCTCTGTCGCTGTTGTCGTCATCGCTGTTGTTGTCATTGCTATTGTTGTCACTGTTATGATCGTTGTTATCATTGTTGTTTCTGTTGTTCCTCTTATTCGAGTTTGAGTTGGATCCTTGGGAATTCCCATTCCCATTTAATGGCTTTATTGCCCTGTTGTGTAGAAAAACAAATAGATTTAAAGTAGTCGCACTTACATATTTCAGGAAAAAACTCAGGATTGTATTGTTTTCTGATAGTGTTTCTATATTACATATACAAACAACTGGCTTAGTTGCAGACCGGTAAAAATATTGATTTATATCAGAGGTTCTGGGTTCGATCCCAAATTCCGCCGTTCTACATTTATTACCCACACTTACACTTTACAGATACTCTCCATAGCATCAGAGCCCGTCATATCTAATGTTAAAACATCAAGCGGTTAAGTATCATTAATTTTTATTAATGCCATATATATGATAAGAAAAATTTAATTTATACATGTGTAGTCTATCACAAAATGTTAACACGAATTTGCACATAACTGTTCTATCATACTTTTGATTTGTTTAAATAAAAACTAACATTAAAAAGATGGAGAGGGGATCTTATCAAACAGGATCTAGCAAAGAAAATATCACTTGAAATGTATCTGTTGTAAATAAATTAAGTTTGATTTTGACCAAATAATTTCAGTCATATTAGAATATCAAAGGAAACATTACACCAAAATGAGTATAATTTATTTTAAAATATGCATAATTTATTCAGAATATGACCAAAATTGACAACAATTTTATTAAGCGACTTACTTGTTAGACAGTAACTTAAAGGCAGCGACCCCTGCAGCCACAGAGGCGGCGGCGCCCACAGTACCTGCTACCACCACAGCTGCTGCTTTCCAGGTCGACAAAGAACAGGTAGGTTTGTTGTTCATTAAAACGCATTCTCTGAGACCTCCACAGCTCAGCTTGTCACAACTGGAATCTAATACCCACAGATCAGAATATGTGAGTAACAGAGTTAAATAAAACCAAGCTGCAGATCTGAAGATTTGATTTACAGGCAGTAAAGCTGTCCCTCTAATTGAAAAACATGTACATTTCAAATGTCGGCGTATGAAAACGTGCGCTAGTTTTAAACTTGTAAATTTAATTTTCATAAAACATTCAAATGTAAAAATTCTTCAAAGCACTCCTAAATAAACTCGTTCGAAATTTCTCTACAAAAAATGTATTTGCGTATGTTAACTGAGCTGGCATCATGTGAAGACAAAAATGTGCGACTTTCTATGGGTTAACATAATTTGAAATATTTTTAATGCATTTATTTTAAAAGGGACAGACAGTTTATTACAACTGTTAATTTAAACAAAGTACCCCAAGTACAAAATTTCAAATAAACAACGACACGTGATTTGCAATAGGAACGTTGGGAAAAATTAACATACTACATACCGCTCTTTAGACCGATATAGATCAATGAGCTGGTCGTTGTGCCATCTATATTTGTAACTTTACAGCGATAATACCCAACATCAGTGCCTGTGATGTTGTAAATGGTAAGAGAGGGAGACAATAATGTACCCCCTCCATACTTGACGTTTGTCTGCGTGTTGATTACATTGAAACTAGCCTCGTTTTCACCCTGTCGTTCCCATGTGATCGTAGAATTACTTTCCGAATCGGTGATGGTCACATATATTGTCACATTGTCTCCGGACAATGGCGAATATGTCGTATCTACCATATTAATATTTGCTAGTTCTGGAAATAAAAGTAATTCTTATTAAAGCTTTGTCACAAACACTGTTTTAGAGTTAACAATGCATATTTATCCGAAAGGATACCTCACCCCTTCTTTGTTCGAAAAATTGCCAAAATAAATTCCTATAACACTTTAATATAAAAGCAAACTACAGTATTTCATGAAAAAAAACTTTTATCCTATCATTAAAACTAAAACATACGTTTCTGCACGAGAACGGTGAACACAGGCGTCGTGGTAGTCCCGTCATTATTGGTAACACGACATCGGTAATATCCACTATCCTCTGGCTTCGCATCATTTATTTCCAGTGAGGGGCTGTCAAGCGTACCCCCGGTGAAGCGACTGTGTGCTGTTATATTCACCGAGACGTAGAGATGGAAATAATAGCTGGTTCCTTTTTCCCATGAAATTGATTTCATTTCTGGACCAGAAGTGTAGTTTACTTGGAGAGAAAAGGAAGCCCGTGTTGCAACTGTGTGCAAGGCCATTCCCACCGATACTACAGGGGGTCCTATAAACATAACAGAGATTAATAATTTTCCTTATCTTGAAAACTGTAAGAAGATTAAGAGTTATCCGTACAATAGGACTTCGCTTTATGCAATATTCTGCTAGAAAATTACTTAGTTCAACAGCTCGTATTTTGTCCTGAATTATCAAAAATCAAAATCTTAGTAATACACACATCTCACCGTACACATGGACGGACGGACGGACGGACGGAACAGAGTAACAACAATATACCCGAACTTTCTTTAGAAAGTGCGGGTATAATAAACTTTTATTCTCTAGACTTATCGTATGCACGTACATACTAAGATTTCAAGGCCTTTAGAAACCCTAACATGCACCTCGGCACACGACGCAACTGTTTTGTATATCTTGTATATAAATCTGTGTTAGTTCCAGGGGTTTTCTTAAGTTGGACAAACAATAGACTTTAATTAGATATACACAAAAGTGCACCTAAGCACGCGACACAATTGTTGTGTTTATCTTGTATAATCTGTGTTAGTTCCAGGGGTTTTCTTAAGTTGGACAAACAATAGACTCTAATTAGATATACACAAACGAACAAAACTATGTCTAGACAAACAAAGCAGTAATATCCTGCCATATATAACAAAGGCAGTTGACAGTCTTTTCATCTTTAACATGTATCTAGCATATCTAGAATTAGACCTAAAAATAATTGAAATTGAAAAAAAAAATTCAAACCTTAAACCGATTATTAAATTTAATCATGCATTTTGGGTTCATAATCTTTATTTTGTTCAATAACCGGATGAACTGAGAGAGAGAGAGAGAGAGAGAGAGAGAGAGAGAGAGAGAGAGAGAGAGAGAGAGAGAGAGAGAGAGAGAGAGAGAGAGATTTCACTGATTGATTTATAATAGGAAACAAACATACTTTATCTAGTTTCATGCACATGCGCTCACACCTACAATAATTTTGAAACCAAAAAAAAAATATAAAGAATTTTAAAACGGCAATCTATGTTCATCGGAGTGCTGTTAATGATAGCGATCTGTGTTTAATGGAGAGACAATTAAAACTGCCTGGAACACCCCCCCCCACCCCCCCAACACCCCCCCCTCCCGTTTTTGGAAATTATATTATCATTCAGATCACCCCCTCCCATCCCTATAAAAGAGCTTTTGCATTTAATATATGTTTTAATGGTTCAGCTTGATCAAACTTGACTGAAAGGGAACTTAAAGATGGCTTAAAGACAACTTAAAAGGAGCGTAAATGCCACTTAAAGATACTTAAAGGTGGCTTAAAGATGGCTTAGAGAAGACTTAAAGAAGTTTGGACATTAAGGACCTATAAGCTCAGCTTAAAGGTGACTTAAAGGTGGCTTAAAGATTGTATATCTTTTAAGCCACCTTTACGCCACCTTTAAGCCACCTTTAAGGCCTTGCTTAAAAATTGTTTTTCGCCCTGTCCACTCGGTTTAAATTTATAACTGAACTAAGTACTTATAAACCTAACGGTTTCCATTTATGTATAAAATATTTTTTTCATTGAAGATCAAGTTCCGTATTTAATTCTAAATATATGCATGAATGTAAGTTATAAATTAGATATAATTGATTGTTGCAAACTGAATGAAAGTCATTGATTAAATAGTCACTAATTTAAAGGATATAAAAACCACCCGAAAGATATAAGTTGCCATGGCGTAGAGGAATGCTACTAAACGTAGGGCCCCGGGTTCAATCCTCCTCTTGTGCGAATTTTTGTTTCATTTTTTTTTTCTAGAAGAAAAACCGTTTTAATACCTTTTCTGTCATAAAATACATTTTATTACAAGATGTTTTAATGGCTTAAAGGTGGCTTAAAGATGGCTTAAAGGTGGCTTAAAGAAGTTTGGACATTAAGGACCTATGAGTTGTCCTTAAACGTGGCTTAAGGATAGTCTTTAAGCTACCTTTAAGCCATCTTTACGCTTTAAGCCACCTTTAAGCAGCACATAGAGCTTACATGTTGCTTAAAGATCGTCTTTAAGCTACCTTTAAGCACCTTTAAGCTATCTTTAAGAAGAACATAAAGATGGTCATTCATCCTGTGAAAAGCACTCCAAAACTGGACCTTTATACTTTTGATAAATAAAACCAGGAAAACTAAGATGTTCTTTCTTCGCTGAAGCCCGAAGTAAGAACTTTGACCAAAGGCCTACATATATTTACTAAAATCTGCAGCTGTTCATGCATGATAGGTTAAAATAAAGTTAGAACTTTGATTATGAAGTCGTATCTTAATCAGTTAGAATATGTATGAATACTCATATAAGATTGCAGATGAACTAAGGACCAAACACTTTACGTGACAGGAGGGACTTGCCAAAATTTTAGCTCTTTTTAACTAAAAAAAAACAAGGTTCGTTTATACATCGATCTTATACACATGCATATCAATTGCAATGTATATGCTAAACTAAAAGAAGATCAACTATTGTGACACATATTTTGAAATCGAATACGGTGAAAGTATTTTATTTGAAAAATAAACAATAATTTTATTTCTGGGAAGGAAGTGGCTAAATAGAAGTACTGAACAGTATAGACAAGTATGAATTATGGAACATCTAAAACGACATTAAAAGACTCAAAGAGTGTGGTTCAAAAAGACAAGACATGTTCAATGATTCTCGTTAACAAAACGAACGAACAAGATTTATAAAAATCTTAGAAGCTAAGCTACGTGTATATGTACGAGACATGAGGGAACTCATTTCTTCAAGATTATCCTCAATAGGAGTAATTTAGACAATTAATTCAAACCGTACAGTTATTTCTATGCAAGTGTATATGATTTTTTGCTGTTTCAGAACTATATGGAGTTTACCTAATGAAAGCTTTAAAAACATTACACATTATCAATGGATATTTGCATCTGTGTTCAGTAATAGTTCCATGTCTATAATAATTCATCCCTGATATTTGTTAAATGACCCTAGGGTAGTGGCATCATCAATTCATATACAATTTGTGTGCTAAAAAAAACTACTCGTGTGTTAAATTGTTATGACAATCACTAAATTGGACGGACCGGGAGCACAGGGGCATCGTATCCGCTCTACACTCTATGACATATATATAATAATACACAAGGGAAGAATCGAAAGTAGGACACGATTTGTAAACAATGTCAAAAAACAACTTACTTCACAAAAGTTACGCAAGTCCTCGCACACAATGTTGCAAATGTTGTCAAAAAACACGTTCACACTCAAATATTCCTAATAAACTCGGTAAAAATCGTTTTTATCCCATTAAAACCGCTGTCTGCTGCAGAAACCCAATCTCTTCGCCCAAGAAAAGATAACTCTGTACTTTCTCTCTATATATATGTTCAGTAATGATAGTAGAAATTTCGGCGGTAAACTTTAAAATGTCTGGGGAAATTTTAAATATTTTTTTCTTCTCTAAAATGTTAATGGAAAACTACGTTGGTGTTCCAATAAAAAAAAATTTTTATTATTTTTTTATTCAATAATTAAAATACTCTTAATTCATTTTTTGTCTTTGCAACCCATTAAACCTTCAAAATTAATTGTCGTTGCAGCAGAATTTCAGCATCGTTTTAATTGTCAATATCAACCCCTACTTTAAAAAAAAATAGCCTAGTATATTTACGTTTCTACAAAAGATTAAATGATAGGAAATATATTTAATTTGTTTTTAAACAATTGCATATTAAATTACGCTAATTAAAGTACATGCCAAATATATCGGAACGAATGTTAACTTATTATGCTAACGGTAGTAACATAATGATATGACGAAAATTTCTCCAGACATTTTACAGTTTACCGCCGAAATTTCTACTATCATTACTGAACATATAGAGAGAGAAAGTACAGAGTTATCTTTTCTTGGGCGAAGAGATTGGGTTTCTGCAGCAGACAGCGGTTTTAATGGGATAAAAACGCTTTTTATCGAGTTTATTAGGAATATTTGAGTGTGAACGTGTTTTTTGACAACATTTGCAACATTATGTGCGAGGACTTGCGTAACTTTTGTGAAGTAAGTTGTTTTTTGACATTGTTTACAAATCGTGTCCTACTTTCGATTCTTCCCTTGTGTATTATTATATATATGTCATAGAGTGTAGAGCGGATACGATGCCCCTGTGCCGGGAGGTAAATAAATCTTGTTAACGAACATATGAACGGTTGGACATACAGCTGATTCAAACATTTTCTCCACGTACACCTAAATTCTGTTTTTAAAAAATGGGAAATGCTGTAAAAATTGAGCGTCTTCAGAGAGAGTTCTTATTATACGCACTTGTTGTTACATTTACATATATTGTCGAGCTGACAGTCGTCCCATCCTGGTTTGTTGCCTGCATTCTATAATATTGTTCATCACTTATATTTACATCAAGGATGGTCAGTGATGGGAATGAAACATTACCGCCTTGGAACCGGTTATCGGACATGTCAATAGGACTATAAGATAATGTCGATGCATTTCTTCTTTCCCAGAAAAGGTCGGTTAGACTTGACGCAAATGTGATGTTTACTTCCAAGGTCACACTACTTCCTAAATATGCTGTGTAGGATGTCTTCGGAAGATAAATGGTTGGTGTATCTAAAAGAAATGAATGTGAGAAGAAGTGTGTGAAGTAGTTATGTTAATATATTCTAATTCAATGACAAACACAAACTTGGAACGGACCGAGAGGCAAATAAATCTTGTCTACGAACATATGAACGGTCGAACGGACAAGCTGATTCAAAACATTAACTTAAAGTTCACCTAATGTTTGTTTTAAAAATGGGGAAACGCTGCGATAAATGAGCTTCGTCAGCGAATGTTCTTACGATACGTACTTGTTGTTACGTTTACTGACAAATATATTAATGAGCTGACAGTCGTCCCATCCTGGTTTGTTGCCTGCATTCTATAATATTGTTCATCACTCACATTTACATCAAGGATGGTCAGTGATGGGAATGAAACATTACCGCCTTGGAACCGGTTATCTGACATGTCAATAGGACTATAAGATAATGTCGATGCATTTCTTCTTTCCCAGAAAAGGTCGGTTAGACTTGACGCAAATGTGATGTTTACTTCCAAGGTCACACTACTTCCTAAATATGCTGTGTAGGATATCTTCGGCAGATAAATGATTGGTGTATCTAAAAGAAATGAATGTGAGAAGAAGTGTTTGAAATAAGTATGTTAATATATTCTAATTCAATGACAAACACAAACTTGCAACGGACTGAGAGGCAAATAAATCTTGTCTACGTACATATGAACGGTCGAACGGACAAGCTCATTCAAACATAAACTTAAAGTGCACCTAACGTTTGTTTAAAAAATGGGGAAACGCTGCGATCAATGACCTTTGTCAGTGAATGTTCTTACGATACGTACTTGTTGTTACGTTTACTGACAAATATATTAACGAACTGACAGTCGTCCCATCCTGGTTTGTTGCCTGCATTCTATAATATTGTTCATCTGTCACATTTACATCAAGGATGGTCAGTGATGGCAGTGAAACATTACCGCCTTGGAACCGGTTATCTGACATGTCAATAGGACTATAAGATAATGTCGATGCATTTCTTCTTTCCCAGAAAAGGTCGGTTAGACTTGAAGCAAATGTGATGTTTACTTCCAAGGTGACACTACTTCCTAAATATGCTGTGTAGTATGTCTTCGGCAAATAAATGGTGGGTGAATCTAAAAGAAATGAATGTGAGAAGAAGTGTGTGAAATAGTTATGTTAATATATTCTAATTCAATGCCAAACACAAACTTGGAACGGACCGAGAGGCAAATAAATTATGTCTACGAACATATGAAGTTCACCTAATGTTTGTTTTAAGAATGGGGAAATACTGCGATCAATGACCTTTCTCAGCGAACGTTCTTCAATACGTACTTGTTGTTACGTTTACTGACAAATATATTAATGAGCTGACAATCGTCCCATCCTGGTTTGTTGCCTGCATTCTATAATATTGTTCATCACTCACATTTACATCAAGGATGGTCAGTGATGGGAATGAAACATTACCGCCTTGGAACCGGTTATCGGACATGGCAATAGGACTATAAGATAATGTCGATGCATTTCTTCTTTCCCAGAAAAGGTCGGTTAGACTTGACGCAAATGTGATGTTTACTTCCAAGGTCACACTACTTCCTAAATATGCTGTGTAGGATGTCTTCGGAAGATTAATGATTGGTTGATCTAAAATAAAACAATTTTAGATAAATCAAGTGAAAGGAAATATGGTATTTTGTTTTTTTCTTTAACAACTGTAATATATCAATGAAAAAAAATCGCATAGATACAATTGCTTCAAAGAATAATAAACCGATCCACTTACGAAGGGTTACATTTAATAAGAATCCCATGTAGCTAGGCCCGTAAACATTGGTGGCAGTAAAGAGATAGTAGCCGGTGTCGGCCACGGATACGTTACTAATGGTTATAGAAGGGTCGCCAATGGTTCCTCCAAGTATTCTGTCGTCAGTAATGTTAACTGTACTTCGGGTTAAGATATCTGAAGTATTGCTTTTCTCCCATCTTACTGATTGCACGGGTGTTTGAGATGTTACATTTAATTCAAAACGGACGGTTGTTTCTGTGTAAACGTCACTGAAGTTTTGCTGTTTAACCGCGATAATTGGAAAATCTATATAAAATAAATAAAGATACTCAAATTCTTTACAATCATATGCACATTCTTATTACATTCAAAGCCAAGGAAGAGTCCCGTGGGCGACATTGCTTATCAACAATAATGTTTTACTGACGAAAGAAACTGACTCGCTTCTCGGAAAATTATCTGTTCATTTCACTCTCATAAATTATGCGCAGTTGTTTTTTTTAAAGATAATTATGTTCTTTATTTATGCATCTCAATAAAATTTGATTATCAACATCAACCCACAGCTTTCTGACCCCAACATACTAGTACTGTGATAAAAATTTGTCATACTGATTGCCATTCTTCCAAAGATTTTTCTTCTGAAAAATTATAACACTTTATCTTTACTCAGAGAAGGGGTTAGGGATTTGGGGGTACGATATCAAATCATAAGGTATTACAAACAAACTAGACATAATATCAAAGATATTATCAAAAGACATGAAGATGAAAAGAGTTTAGAGTACTTCTTTACTAATCTCAGTAGAGCGGATAAAACAAAGAAAATACAGTAAACGTATTACATTTGGCTGTGTATTCTATTTTGCGTTTTTGGCAGAATGCAGCTTCCAGGAACTCAAGTACATAGCTAATTTATAAACGCAATGCATATTTCAAGAATAGTCACATTCAGGAATAAGCTAATTCAAATCCTCGCCAACTTGTTCAAAAACTATTTTCCGACCAATTTCGTTCACGTCAAATAGGTTTACAGTTTAAGACTAAGGTTCTAGACAGTTTACTTAACAAAGACCTTGGCTTTGCTATGACCTTGAACTTTCCACATTAAAACTTGATTTAAAGTCACTCCACACTTATTAATCACAGGTAGAATTATTAGAAAGTCTGAGCAAGATTTTGTCAAAGGACTGAAACTACATCTCGAAGATATATCGTGTGACTTTAGCCATTGACCTAAAAAAATATTTGTTTCATGCACACCTTGTACCCAAAATCACTATTTATGTAAAATGTCGATGAAGGCAAACAGAATAAACGGAAAAAAAGATTTGGTCCTAACAAGGATCTTCCAAAGAGTTCTTAAATATAAACGTGACCAATGTCAATTTGAAATGGTTTGAAGTTAATGAATATCCTTTATCCAAAGGCTCTGTTCAGGTATCGTATGGAAGAGAATCGGCCGAAAGGAGAGAAAATCTTGTCAAGAGAAGGATTTAACACATGCCTGCTTTGAACATAACTTTAAACCGCAAAAGTTAGTTTACGGTAACTTTATAATCTTGACCAACAAGTTGTATATGAACCAATTTAGGCTAAAACAAAAGAGAAAATATTTCAAGTTATGATGGACGGGATAACGAACGATCGAACGGACGGACGGACGGACGGTCGGGCGGTCGGAACGATCACTGCAATACATCTCAATGTAAAAGTTTGTTTATTTTCACTCTTTTTTCCATATTCATCAAATTAAAAAAAACTGCTAATATCCAGTAAATGTTGAAACCTAGTTGTGGCCCACTCCTAAGCAAATCATGGTTTGAAGAATATATATATATATATATATATATATATATATATATATATATATATATATATATATATATATATATATATATATATATATATATTAATCTGTTTCAATATTAATTTTAAACTGTATTGCATTCATGCTCATTTGATTTTGTTTTGTCAAATTTTTCCCTCCCTTCCCCGAAAGTATGACCTATCTTTTTCGCCTAAATATTTAAAGTACATAAAACTTGATATTTCTTGAAGATAGCTAAATTTGTTTCATATCAAAAACGTTCTAGTCTCCTTTGTCTGTATGTACATTTTCTTAGATTGGACCACTTTTCTTCCTCAATACCTTCTTTGACCTTCCTAAGTTCAAGATAAAACACATTTAAGCATCATTTTGCTACTGTACTTTTTCACAAATTTTAGCCACCCTTGTTCTCAGGAAGTATATATCTAATATTATTAACTTGAAGAAATATATATCTAATATTATTAGCTTGTTGGTTATTGTGAAATACATTTTTAAACGTTTTTCACCAAACATAATTTTCCCTAATTATTTCCCTGTTGAAGGGTGCCTTTCACTCGTTTTTACAAAACTTACATCAAACTGTGAGACATTAACCCTCAATTGCTTGTGTTATTTAGTATATCAAAAATGCTTTAGAAGTCGAAAAAAGGAAAATTGATAGCTCGACATGCAAACAACACATAATACGAAGAAAAATAAACTAAGTTAACTTAATTTTTAAGCTCAATAAAGCTCAAAACAACTTAAATTTATATTTACAATTGTCGACATTCAGATCAATCGGTATCGAGGTTATCATGCCGTCGACGTTGGTCAGTGCTAGGTGATAACGTCCAGCATCCGAAACTGTGACGTTACGTATGTCCAGAGAAGGTGACAAGTCGGTCCCACCGTCGTATCTAACGTCTGAATAAACCGTGTTATTAACGGAGAATGGAGTGACTGACATCGACAGCATGGTATAGTGGTAATAATATGAATGGATTAATGTTTTGCTATATATCCAGTTGATCCAGTATGCTTTTGGTTCGGAGGATATAGACACAGAGAGCGTGACGTCATCACCGGTGTTTACTGAGTATGTAGTCCTATCCACATTAATTCGCATTCCTTTAAAAGTAAACAATTAAAATAATTAGTAAAATTAATTTTGATATGAATTTCATATTAACAAGAACAATTATATAAAACTCATAAATGGAGCCTTAGATATCTCACCTCTGAAAGTAACATATACAGGTGTACTACGTCCAAGGCCACTTGAACTGTTAGCACAACATCTGTAGAATCCTAAATCAGAACTGCTCAAACTATAAATTCGTAAAGAGGGTGAATAGGAAGACCAATAAAATTTTGAAGAAGTGTTTATTACTTCCGCTTCGTTTAGGTCTAGGTCAATGGACTGAAATGTCCAGAAAACTCTACTTATTGACCCGCCAACGGAACAGGGAATTATCAATGTTTCACCCGGCATGCCAGTCATATTTGGTCCTGTGAAGGCAACTGGAGCATCTGAAACAAGCAAACATTGTTGCATATCCTCTATAATCTAAGTAAATTTAAATAACTTCATTCATAACTATATTGCATTAAGCTATTTCAGCAAGCTTAACTGAATTTTGAAGAAAGAAAAAAACAATTGAATAAAAAACATTTCACAATTTGATAGTATGTTTGTTAAGTTAATTTGTTATACATTTTACTTGACTTGTGTTTCAAAGCAAATATGCTTTTAATATATTTGAAAACACCATTACCTCCATCAAGATATGCTACAAAATCAAAACTGCTGTTTTTCCCGTATGAATTGAATGCTAAGCAATTGTAAACTCCTTGATCGTCAAGCTGGAAGTCTGTGATGGTTAGGGAGGGGTTCTGTAGAGTTCCCCCTATATATTTCCCCGTCAGACCAGTTGTTATAGCGCTGTCATATTTATACCATTGAATCATCTGCACTGGTGGGTATGATGATGTAAAATTGCACGTCAATGTCACGTTGCTGCTTGCATTTACAAAATAGGATCCGCCGGTTACCACATATGGAAGTTCTAGCCAACAAGATTAGACAAGAGGCCCATGGGCCACATCGCTCACCTGAGGAACAATAGGTATGATTAAATCAGCTTAATGGAGTCATAATACAAACTATCTGGTCAATGTACAAAAATACATGTAGATCCTGTATAAATAAATTCCATTTCCCCCCTACGATATTCTTATGTTTATAATCATTAGTCCCTTTTCTAACAAGTTTATTTTAAAGTCATATCACATGTTGACTATTGCAGTTATCAAAAGTATCCTTAACAATTGTTAATATATGGGAATAAACCTACATCAAACTCTGAACTTTCTTGTGAGGCCGAAGAATTGTCCTGGGGCCAAAGTCTTAACAATTATAAAGAATCAACGGGCTGATTAGTGTCTAAGAAGATTTCTGAAGATTAATTTAACATATTCCTATGTGAAACAACCCCCCTCAATGTGACTCCACCCTACCCCCGGGGTCATGATTTTCACAACTTTGAATCTACACTATCTGAGGATGCTTCCAAAAACAAGTTTCAGATTTCCTGGCTGATTAGTTTTTGAGAAAAAGATTTTAAAGTAATTACTCTATATATTCTATGTAAAATTTTAACAACCCTCAATGCGGCCCCACCCTACCCCCAGGGATCATAATTTTCAAAACTTTGAATCCACATTACCTGATGATGCTTCCACTCAAGTTTCAGCTTTCCTGGCTGATTAGTTTCTGAGAAGAGGATTTTTAAAGATTTACTGTACATATTCCTATGTAAAACTTGACATCCCCTACTCTATTTTGGCCCAACCCTACTCCAGGGTTGTCATTATTTTCACAACTTTGAATCTACACTACCTGAGGATACTTCCATACAAGTGTCAGCTTTCCTGGCTTAAAGATTCTTGAGAAGATTTTTGAAAATATCTCAACACTTTCCTTAAATTTTTAATATCTCTCCTTGAAAAAGGGTGTGACCTTTATTTTTCACATTTTTGAATACTCTTTGCCTAAGGATGATTTGTAAAAAGTTTGGTTGTAATTGGCCAAGTAGTTCTTGAGAAGATGTTGAAAATGTGAAAAGTTGACGGACAGACGGACGACAAACAAAATGTGATCAGAAAAGCTCACTTAAGCTTTCAGCTCAGGTGAGCTAAAAACTGAAGTTAACCTGCCAATAAGGTGATGCGGTATTCATATTCGAACATCTTGCCAAAAAATCCTAATCAGTAATAGTAATTAGACAAAAACTGACCATTCTGCATGATATGAACAGTGCGAGGCACTTTAGCACCGAGAAAAGTAAAATATTTGACAGAATGGACAGTTTAAGGCTTTTAACTTTTTTTTCAACATTATGTCTTTTCATTGATTATGAACAGTTTTTACGATGGTTTCGCTTCACTTCATTTATCTGGCACTATCCAATTAGCAAACAATTTGATTAAGGCCATATAGATTTTTTTTCGTTTGAGTATGTGAATAAACTAAATATTCAATAAAAGAACACTTGTGAAGACGATGTAAATTGCTTTATAAACAGTTTTTGACCTGGCCATATTAGTCTACATTGCATCATGAAAAAAACACAGGCGCAAAGGTGAGCATAGTTTGAACCCTCCGCACATTAGTCATTATCATGGATATTTAACTCAGTTTTCTCTTGAATGCTGTTTAACTCCCATTAACATGGAGAATCAAGTAGTTGTGATTTTCTTGTATTGTGTTTCTGTGAGTTTGTGTTTATCAAAATTATCTGCGGCAGCCCAGTAGCCGTAAAATGAGTAAAAACGTATTGGACAGTTAAAAGTAACTTATTGGAAGGGTGCAGGGCAAAAAGAGATTTTGTGGACTAAGTTTAACAGACGGTGACGTCACAAAAAATGTTATAAATGTCAAATTGAAAAAATTTATAAATTTGGGCGATATTATTCTGTTACTCTATATAAAAGCATTTCATAAATAAGAGCCTCATGGGCCAATTCGCTCACCTGAGTAACAATATGCATGATAAAATCAGCCACTTGAAGTCATAATACAAAATACCTGGACAATGTGGATAAAATACATGTAGGTCCTGTATGTAAAAAATCCGTTTCCCCCTGGATATTCTTAAAAGACTATGTGCGGTAATATGCATTTTTGCCTCCCAAATATACTTTTTATTGAAGAGCTTAAAAAAAGGTGGCAGATACTTGAAATCATATTGAAAAAAAGTGGGTAAAAAGTTATCATCACAGTGACGTCATAATGTAGAAATGACGTCAGGATAATTGTATTATTTTGATAAAATCAGATGTTGTAGCAAAATATGGGTGTTTTCCGATTGTTTTTCGAAAGGGAAACATCGAGCGCAGGCTTGCTCAAGTACCATTTTTTAGTATGAAGTGTATATTTACAGGAAGAAAAACATACGTGAAAATCGTATTTGTGCAGACCTGCGCTCTCTACTTCCGCATGCAAAATATATAGAAAAAATTACAATATTTTCATGTTTTTGCAAAATTGCGGGAATTGGGTCATTTAGGTGACGTCATAGATAAACAACGAATGAGTAATGAATACTAAAATCAAGATAAAGTGATAGTCATCCTCTGTACGCTGATTTATGGAGATCTGATTTTTATATGACACTATCTAAAAATTGGTTAAAATTGGGGGCGGAAAATAAACCATACCAATTATAGTTCTTTATAATCAGGTCCCTTTTTCTAACAGGATGCTTTTGTAGTCATATCACATTGAGCATTGCAGTTCTCAAAAAGACCCTAAACAATTGTTTATATACAGGATATAAACCTGCATCAAACTCCGAGCACCTTGTGAGGCCCAATAATCGTCCAGGGGCCAAAGTTTAAACAATTTTAAAGAATCGGCAATATGTAAAAATGTATGCATATAAGAAAAGGGGTATATAAAAAAATCAGTTTTTATGAATAATTAAAATGATTTCCTTTGTACATCTGGATATCCCAATGTGGCCCAACCCTATCCTAAAGATTTTATTGAACAATTTTGAATCTACATTATCTTAAGTTGCTTTCACTAAAGTAACAGCTTTTCTAGGCAAATGTTTTTTATAAAAACATTTAAAGATATTTATATATTCCTATGAAAAAATGTGACACCCCTCCCCCCGTTGTGACCCCATCATACCCTCGGGGATCATCATTTTTTAAGATTTACTCAATATATTCCTATGTAAAAATTCGACCCCAATATTGTGGCCCCACCCAACCCCCAAGGGTCATAATTTTACAACTTTGAATCTACACTACATGAGGTGATACCACACAAGTTTCGGCTTTCCTGGCCAAATGGTTCTTGAGAAGAAGAATTTTAAAGATTTACTCAATATATTTCTATGTTAAAATTCGATCCCTCATTGTGGCCACACGCTACCCCCGAAGGTCATGATGTTCACAACTTATAATCTACACAACATAAGGATGCCTCCACATAATTTTCAGCTTCCCTGGCCTAATGGTGTCTGAAAAGCTTAAGAAAATGATTTAAGATTAACTCTAAATATTCCTATGTTAAAATTCGATCCCACCCCTCATTGTGGCCCCACCTTACCCCCGGGGATCATGGTTTCCACAGCTATAAATTTTCAATACCTGAGAATACTCCTACACAAGTTTAATTTTTCATTGTCTTATGGTTGTTGAGAAAAAGATTATTGAAAAATTCTTGAACATTTTTAATAATTCCTAATTATCTCCCCTTGTTAAAGAGCATGATCCTTAATTTTTACAACTTTTTACGAATTTCCTTAGCCTAAGGATATGCTTTTTGACAAGCTTGGTTGAAATTGGCCCAGTAGTTCTTGAGAAGATGTTGAAATTTGTGAAAAGTCTACAGACGGACAGACAGACGGACGACAGACAAAATGTGATCGGAATAGCTCACTCGAGCTTTCAGCTCAAATGAGCTAAAACTCAAAGATTGAAACCTTGGTTCAGCTCCAAACTTATCATTGATTCACTATGGCCAATTCCTGCCGTATTTTGAGCCTGGCATCTGTAGTTTCCTACATCCGTTAACTGAACGTTAATTATGGACAGAGAGGGTGTTCCAACAGTTCCACCGGTATATTTTAAGGTATCCACAGTGTTTACTACTGAAGTGACCCCATTTTTCTGGTATAACCACGTGATGGAGGAGACCGGTGTTGTACTTGTGACGTAACAAAAGAGTGTTGTTCTTGACCCTAATGATACCAAAACACTAGATCCTATTGTTACATTGGGCAAACCTGTAGATACAAAAGAATACGAGTTAGTAACTACAAATATAAACAAGTTTATACCGTTCCTTCATGGAGAGACATATTGAATTTTCATTGATACTATTTTCATTAAAACTAGCATCCCGCGCTAAAATTAAAATTATTAAAATTGATTTATTTATGATATGTTCATAATTCATTACAAACTTTGTCCATGGATTTTGTCACTTTTTTGTGGTTATATAATAAATTATTATATTTAATGATTAATTATCAATAGGTTAATATTTCCTATTGGGAGCCTCTAAATATATGTTAAGCCACCGTTTTGTAATCTTCCTACTGTATTAAAGCTCTCTGAATAGTATTTTGGGTATAGGTCATTTCTGTTGTCAATTGTTGTTATACAATATTTAAACTGCCCTGTTGCTGAGCTGGCAGATAACGACTACGATATTTTTTAAATGACATGTAGCTAACCTTTTCTCCTACAACGCGTAAGTAAAAACTATTTTGTATTTTTGTGAAATAAGTATATAGTTGAGATTCATTTGCTAAGTTCATATTACAAAAGTTATTTTCTGTTACATGTTCATATACTTGTTTTACAAGGTCAAAATTAAACATCAGTTTGGTGATTTAAAGCAGACATGAATTCGGAAAAACACTTGGTCGCCATATAGTTTCGATCGTTTCACAGCTGCAACAGGGGTATATATACCGGTCAAGAAATTTGCGGTCGGTTGCTTTCCGAGCTATGCATTCAGGTTGCGTGGACTTCTAAATGATAGAACTACACACTTATTATTGCTAGCGCTCTCGAGCGCTAGCAACTACGTTAGTCTTTTTCACTGGAATACGCATGCTCGACTCCATAGAAGGGGATTCTGGGAATTTCGTACTACTAAGATAAACTGTACCATTTGAATTTCGTTTTATCATCTTCACATGAAGTTTTGTGTCTGATTGTAAATGTCAAAAAGTAACAGTAGCTTAAGTCTTAAAATGCAAGGTTATTTTTAATATTAATATGTTTTACGGTGAGACCGTTGGGGGGAGCACAGCATGTGATCAAAGAATGAATTATAATAAATCAATGAAAATAAAATTAACAACGTAAAATTTGAATGCAAAAAAATAGACATACCTACTTTTCAGTAAATTTTCATTATTCATAGTTTATAAGAATTGTTATAATTTATTTATTTATAAGTAGAACGGTAGTTTAATCTCAGATACAATGTTGTGGAATAATTAAGATTTTAATATATAAATATTCATTGCACTGTATCTCCTCTTTTAAAGTGATTGTAACATCAGTTCATCCCCCTTTTTTTGCAGTAGACATTTTTTCTTAAACCTACATATAAAACTTGACTCATCATAGAGCCCCCGCCCCCCCCCCCCCCCCCTCCCCCATGTTAGAAAAAAATATTTCATTTTTTTTCTATTTACACATAGAAAATCGACTTATCATGGATTTGCCCCCTCCACTTTTAAAAAAAAAATTACGCTTAAAAATATTTGCTTATCATATTAAAAAAAACACCCCCCCCCCCCCGCAGGTAATAAATGGAAGTGAAAATAAGGAAACCATTGAACTGCTAAAGAGCCGAAGGATTAGAATTTTCAATGATTTTTTTTTTTCTTGCAAAGATTTTTTGGATGAGGCTGCCATCCACCCATCCAACCAACCACCCACCCTCTCCCTTTTAAAAAAAGGCAATGCTACGTGTATGTTCCAGGAATTTACCGTAATTATAGTGAATAAAATAAATGTTAGCATTCATCCAAATGATTGCAATTTACAACTGTTTCCTGTATTTGAAGAAATCTCCTTATTCTTCAGCTGTTCTTTAGCCCAAGATTTTGAGAGTATTTTGGTCATTTCAGCAGATTTACAATAACTTCAATTAGAGTAATTTCCCCTTATCAGTGCTTATTGTGACGTCAAAGCTGACGTTGGTTAAGTGTCACCTGACTCTTCAAAACTCCCCTAAGAAATAAAAGTACGCGAAGTATTATACTGTCTTTATTTACATAAAAATCATAATGTTCTTAAAATTACACATTTTATATGCTTCTTTATAGTTTTAATTACTGTGATTCTCGTGAGAACGTGAGGTTGGAAACCATTGGTACTATGAATTGTGGGTCAAAATTTACTGACGCCGAAAAAATCGAATTTCGAAAAAATCTATCGGATCAATGTGTAAACCTTTGTGACGTCACTCGATTGTTTTTTATTGAGAGTGTCGTATACATTAATATGTTTTACGGTGCTACCGTTCTGGCGAGCGCAGCAAGAATTACACATACTGTACCTTGCATCATTGTCAACTTATAGTTTTATTTAGGATAAAACACATTTAAGCATCATTTTGCTACTGTACTTTTTCACAAATTTTAGCCACCCTTGTTCTCAGGAAGTATATATCTAATATTATTAACTTGAAGAAATATATATCTAATATCATTAGCTTGTTGGTTATTGTGAAATACATTTTTAAACGTTTTTCACCAAACATAATTTTCCCTAATTATTTCCCTGTTGAAGGGTGCCTTTCACTCGTTTTTACAAAACTTACATCAAACTGTGAGACATTAACCCTCAATTGCTTGTGTTATTTAGTATATCAAAAATGCTTTAGAAGTCGAAAAAAGGAAAATTGATAGCTCGACATGCAAACAACACATAATACGAAGAAAAATAAACTAAGTTAACTTAATTTTTAAGCTCAATAAAGCTCAAAACAACTTAAATTTATATTTACAATTGTCGACATTCAGATCAATCGGTATCGAGGTTATCATGCCTTGCGAGTGTTTTAAAAATTAATTGATTTATTAGGCTTTTGAAGCGAGCTGGTAGATTTTTATTTGGGTCAGAGTTCGACCCCTTTCTTTATTTATGGTTACATTGAAATTAATGTTAAAACGGGCTTGGCCGCTGTGCTTTATATAGGGATATAAAAACGCGATTTTTCATGTAGTCTGTCGTATAGTATTGCGGTGTTGGTCTATCATTAAAGCTTAAGGTTTATAATGTTAAGTAGTGTGATACTTTAAACGTTAAGCATTTAATGTTAATAAATTTACATTTAGCGTGTATGATTCCGTCTATTTCTTACGAAAAGGTGTTAATTCATAGCTTTGTAAAAACAGCCAGACTGAAATCCACACGCCCCGTTTATCAATTGGTCGAAAACATCAGCGACCTAAGAAAAATCACGGACTCCACGAAATGATCACGATGATTCAGACTCATATTCACAAAGGAGACGATTCGGCTGATTTTTTTAACTAACGTACTGATGTCCATTAACAGCTATTTAGTTAATTTTACTTTCTTTTTACAATCAATTTATAAGTAAGTTAAAAGAAAGATGCAAATATAAAGCGGTTTGTGTTTTTTCTGCAATGTCACCACCTGCAAATCCCGCAGGAATCAACGAAGAAAGCATTTAATTGTTTAAATATACTCTGTGCTATTGTATGGTGTGCTGATACTACCATATTATGATATCAGTCGGGCTGACTAAACTTAGAGTTATGAAATTACAATTTAATATGATTGGTACACTGACATTCAGACGGAAAATATAGCGATACAGACAAATGTTCTACTAGATTTGTTAATAAAATAATAATTGATTTTCAAGTGTTTAAATGAGTTTTTTTTTACGTTTTTGAACAGCAATTGCCGATATAAAGTTAGATAATCCCTTCTGAAGTAGAGGCCCTTTGAAAGACATTCAAAAACATGAAATCAAGTAAACATATTAACATATAAACATCAAGTTTCTTAATTGTTTTGTTAAAAGAAAGATTTTTAAAAGTTCTATGTAAATCCTAACGAGGCCGTGTCTAATTTGTTCTGCTCTAGATTTTTGAATAATTTTTTACAAGAATTTCTACTGATATAATTCTTATTCTAAAACAAACAAATCAGACATTAACCACATCGTTTTTAAGGATGTCATCTCAAAGATTGTCAATTTGAACATGATTATATGATTTGGCCTGAAATGTATCTCTCTTTTTTTTCTTTTTTTTTATAATTTTTTTTTCTTTTCTATAAACTTCTGCCCTAAGGTTTTTTTTCTGTTTTACATATAAAGGTTATTATTATGAGTATCAAAAGATCACATCAAGCAAGCATTCTTAGAGTACTGCATAAGCAATACATGTCCCCTACCGGTTTGTATTATTCCATGAAAGCTTCGAAGCACACAGCTATTTCAAAACTATTATAACTGAGATGTTATGCTTGAATCAGAGATAAAAGAACAGAGGAAATTCAAACTATATAGTTGATATAGAAATTCAATACAAGGTGGGTAAAATAATACACTTTATTTTATCTTCTGTAATTTCGCAAAGTCCATTCAGTAATCGCTGGTGGAAATTAGTGAAAACAATGCACTGTTATGGACAATATCATTTCTTACCATCTCCTGTACCCCGAATCAAACAAACAGTTAAACAGCCCAACCTGATAAAGAGCCCCATTGTTTTAATACAAAAAACCTACCAACTAAATTAACAACACAATGCTTGACACTAATCTAAAGAAGTTATTTGTTTGTTAGAATGAAAAATGACATAACAAACTGTCAATCATCTCAAAAATCCATAAAACGAAATACAAATGATAAAAGGAATGGTACAAGAAACGCACTGTATTACTACTGACTACATACATGTACTGACCTCGTTTACTGAATACACACCGAACCCGATAACGAACCCAAACATTAAAAAATTGTAATATAAAAACTTAATTTTCTCGAAAACATGTCAACCAAACGCTACAAAAGTGTAAACTTGATCTAAAGTTTGACATTTTGAAGCTGTTCAAGTTTCATATTATTCCTCAAACGCATTAAGAAACAAGAGGCCCATGAGACCACATTGCTCACATGAGCCACAATGACTTTATATGGGCGTTCAAAAGATATTGTGTCATATGGCGCCTCGGAAAAATTAAAAAAAAAATTGTAAAGTATTGAATTTTACAATTATGTTTGCATACACTTAATCTTTCACATGGAATACAGTTTTTACATAAAATACAAAAAATCCTTCGCAAGATATAAAACTAAACATTTAGTAGGAGTACACTGTAAACTTTTAATTCCCTATATTTTCATCCCCCTCCCCCCACTTTATAAAACGGTCAAAACATTTGAGAGCATATAGGTACATTTTCTTCAACTACTTCCTCGTTATTGTGTTTTCAAAAAATTCGTTATAATAGTTATTGTATTTTATTTAAAAAAAATTCCGATAGATAGAATAAAATAGTACCTTAATGGCTCAATTCCTAAAATTAAAAGCATTCAAAAATTTAATCGGTTTTCCCCTTTATAAACTACTATATTTACATTCTACTGTGTTTTTCCATTAAATTCAGTAATGTTTAAATGCCTCTGAATGCAACACTTATTCACTGCGTATGAATTTACGGGTAATTTACATAAGTAGTTCTCAAGTAGTTCTCAAACAGTGATTACTATGTTATCGGTTAAAAAATGCATTTCATGAATGTTGTCAAAACACCATGTTTTATAATTATTCAACAAAAAATTTGACGTTATTGTTAAAAGCAACATTTCAAGAGTTATTTATCATGGATTATATTTTCATGCTCGTCGATCTCATCTCAACTGTCTATGTGAAAACCGGTTTTACAAAACAGCCGTTCTTGCTGTTACGTATTCACTCCCTCCGTGATCTGCACTTTATATCGTAAACAATTGATTTCTTCAGTAAGGGAATGTAAATATAAGCATTAAATGATTTATTTTTTACGTCGTCGTTTCAATAACTGCCGTCAGGTGAGTAGACAAATTATCATAACGCGGTAACGCGCGCTATTCAATTTCAATTCAATTTGTTCATATGAGTTTATAACATTAAGCTTAAGATTTTTAATTTGGTATTTCCTATTCAGCATTTAAAATGTAAACAAAAACATAAAAACAAATCAAAGTACTGAGATTACTGAAAGACGGGGTCTTAAAAGTTTGAATTTGTAATTGTCCTGGATTTCCTCGAATATGCTTCCAACATTTATGAGTTTGAATTATTTGTTACAATCTATGTTAATTCGGCTTTTTTGCAATTGTCTGATACTTTATCTAAGTTTTACCCTATCCCGGTCTTCATAATTGTAGAAAATTGATACAACGGTATATTATGTAAAATAAGAAACCAAGGAAATTTTTTAAAAATTACTACTAACCGGGAAAATCAAACAACTATATCAAAGTACAAAATTTTAATCATTAGATTTATTAAATATTGTGATCGAAGGGAAAATCCACAAGTCGGACGGTTTCTATAATAAAATTTTTATGAAAACCCCGAAAAAGTCTAAAACTGTTGAATTAACAAACAAAGTAAACATTTGTTTACTGATAACAAACACATGCACCTGACGTTAGAAATATTTTTTTACAATAAGATTTTAAGAACTTTGACAATAAAAAGATTTGTCACGGTCGCCATTTTGATTTTTAAGACCGACTTATCTGACACGATTTTCTTCAGTTGCGATTCGTGCAAAATTAATAGGTAAAAATAAATTCGTTCGCCACTTGCTACTTTTTTGTGTAAACTCGTGCATCACTTACACGAATTACGATACAACCGTTCCTTTCATTAAAAATCATACTCCGAAAATCAGAGACACAAATAACAGAGATTGTCAACTCCGCCATTAGCGTGTAAATGTTACGGGATCAACCTTACTTTGAGAACTACAAGTGCAACAGCAATATTGTATAAGTCATTTAATTTGAACCTGATAGTAAACATGAACATGAACCTGTAACTATTTTAAGCATGTTTTATTTATGAAATATTTACAAAAACTCTTTATTTAGTTTTTAAATTACGTTTTTAAAACTTATTGACTTTTCACAAAGTAATGGTAATGCATTACTTTAGTCATGAAATGGTAATGTAATGCATTACTTCAAGAAAATTAAGTAATGGTAATGGTAATTTAATGTCCTAATTCATGAAGTAATGGTAATGTAATGCATTATTTTACAATGTAATTCCCCCCCCCCCCCCCAGTCTGACATAAACATGAACATTAACATTTAACTTGGTTTTTCAATCGATAAGATTGTATATATTATATGATGTATACGTCTTCCAAAATGTATAATCTATTATAGATTTTGCTTACAATGCATTGTTTAAAATCTAAATTCAGTTTAATCCACTGAAGAGCCAACGAACGAGAAGGCAAATTCAGACTTGTTTTTATTTTCTTTGTACAAAATTCCTTTAGAGACGAACAGCAGTCATACCGCAAGTAGACTGGAAGCCAATGAAAACCTATTTAATCTGTAAAACATCTGTGTATTACCCGTCCTGATTTTAACTTCGGGTTGCACATGAAATTTGGTAGTATTAAGGTGAAAGATTGTCAAAATAAAATTCACAACTTTTCAAAAGTGTCACATTGCGTTTGGGAACTTTAATTTCGATTCTACCGTCAACCTCTTCTATTGATTAATGAGCTAGTACACCAGCTGAATCGTCAACGGCGCTGTGCATTCAGTTACGTACCTCATAACATATTTGAATCCGAGCAAGAATATTTTGATCAATAAAACTATTTGTTTATTTTCTAAATAGAATTTTGTTTATACACAGAGGACTTAAGGTGGAATGTCCCTCTGATAAGAGAGATAACTTCAGTAGAAAATAATATCACTTTGTTTCTTTTAACTCACAATTATTGAGGCATGTAACAACAAGGAAGGTGGTGCATGGTCCCAATTTATGTTGGAAGGCGATACACTTATTTGAATTCAAAGATAGAAAAAGAAAATTAGAACTGAACCCCATGGCTCTTTTGAAGCAGGCGGGCAAAAAAGTAAAGAAAACTTTAACAAGATATAACAAGAAATGTATCATATGATGTATTTATGAGGCAATATCTACATGGCTATTCCTTCCCCTCTCTCCTCTCCCGATGGATTTATTCTTATTTCAAATATAACTAAATTTTATGTACTTGTTCAGTACATGTACGGTACATGTTTGATGTTTTAGGCCAGAGAATATTTGGATGGAATATTTTTTTTCTCTATCTATAGCTCGTTCACAGAGCTGAAGGAATTATAATTGGGGAAAATGTGATCAAGACAATTACAAATTCTAGACTTAGTTATAATCGTTTAAAACTTATAACATTTCAAATGTTTAAAATTGAATAAGGCTTTTCTATTCTGAGGGAGCAGATATGGGAAAACAAACTGAAAAAAACCCTATTATATCAGCTGATTTGATTTAAGACAGTAAATCCCTGTATTCGATATCATACCAATTACTGGAAGATTATTCACTTGATCCCCTTTTTGTGTTACATAATAAAATGCTCTGGTTTACATTTTTAGGATTTCTTTAATATATATATCCATTTACCGGTACTATTATCTTTAAAAAAGAAAACCTTTTCTGAAATTTAAGAAACTGTCGCAATTTTTCTTGCACTGTATGTAAAACATGGATGTAAAACCTTCAATAGTCTATGATAAAGAAAGATAACTCTTGCTGATTGAAGCAATTTTTGTTGCAAACCTCAAAGTGCTATTCTGAACTGAAATTCAGCGCTTCAATATGTTTTGTAATATGAATTGAAAATGTGTATAACTATATATTATTATCGATTGATATTGACTTTGATGAAAATCAATATGAATTTTTTAAAAAATTTATGGCAAAATTAATAGCAGAGGGATATTACACCTTAAAAAGATTTAATGCGTGTTTTTATAATACATATTTACTGAAACGCATAAACACTTTCTGCACTATTTTCTTACGCGTAGACTCAATTCATGTGTTCTACGCGTGCCTTCCGGTTTGAGACTTTGGCTGACAGTAAACCAATAGACGAAGTCACGTGACCCCGTCTAAAAAGAATGACCTCAGATCTGTGTACAAACAATTGTGAGCAAAGCTCTGTATCGTGCTTATAATTCGAAGCTTAGCACTCAAATATGGTTAGTAAATACAAAAGAAACACGCACTAAAACAAATAAAGAAACGATTTTTTTTTCAAAATGAATCAAATATATACCTATATATTTCCTCATCGATATTAAACTCTGTTAAAGCTGAAAAAACTCGAGAAAATGCTTAGCTTCTTACCAAAAACACATTGCAAGAATCAACCATTACGCAAAAGATCATACCGAACTACCAATAGAATGAATTGTATTTTAGTACTTTGTTAAAACATCAGATTATTTTGCGCAGGTAAACAGTCGACTGTTTGATTTACTGAAGTCTATGTTTGATTTGATACGTAAAGTTTACAAAATACAGGCGGTAGCTGCCAATGTTACAAAGCATAAACTGTAGCACCACCGTCAAATGAAAAAAAAACTTCAACGCTTTGAAACATTTAAACCTCAATTTACTTTAAAAAATCGGCACCAGTGTATCTTGCATGGTTAAAAGATTCCCTTCGCACGCGAACTGTTGCACAGCCAAAAAATTCATCCGTTTATCATACGTTTAGCATGGCTGCTTTAAACAAAGAACCTCATTTTAGAAGTATGGAATATATACTGAACCCGAAGTTATGAACTGATTGAAACACGCTTTTCCTTATTTTTTCATTATTTTTGTAATAAATCATATTTGAGAATGAAGTTTTTCATGCAATAAGGATTATTCATGCTAAATTACTTTGAATTTGACTCTAAAAAGAAGATTTTTAAAAATGCACCCCCTTTTAAGCTCGGCTGAGCTGAAAGCTCAAGTGAGCAATTTGATCACATTTCGTCTGTCGTCCGTTTGTCTGTCTGTCCGTCCGTCTGTAAACTTTTTAACAATTTCAACATCTTCTCAAGAACCACTGGGCCAATTTCAACCAAACCTGCATAAAGCATCCTTACGCTGAGGGGATTCAAAGTTGTGAAAATTTAGGACCACGCCCTTTTACAAGAAGGGGAGATAATTAGGAATTATTGAAATTTTTCGATAATTTTTCAAAAACCTTCTTAAGAACAATGCAGCAAGGAAAGCTAAAACTTATGTGGAAGCATTCTCTGGTAGTGTAAATCCAAATCATGTTCCCCGGGGGTAGGATAGGTCCACAATAGGAGGGTCGAATTTATACATAGAAATACATAGAGTATAGCTTTAAACATCTTCTCTCAGAAACTGTTAGGCCAGAAAAGCTGAAACGTATGTGGAAGCATCCTCAGGTTGTGTACATTCAATGTTGTAAAAATCATGACCCCCCGATGATAGGGTAGGCCACAATGGGGGCCGAATTTTACATAGACATATATAGAATAAATATTTAAAAATCTTCTTCTCAAGAACCATTTGGCCAGGAAAGCTTAAACTTATATGGAAGCAGTTTAAGATAGTGTAGATTTAAAGCTGTGAAAGTCATTACCCCCGGGGGTAGGGTGGGGCCAAAACGTGGGTCAAATTTTTACATAGGAATATATAGAGTACAGCCTTAAAAATCTTCCTCTCAGAAACCATTTGGCCAGGATAGCTGAAACTTGTATGGAAGCATCCTCAGGTATTGTAGATTCAAGGTTGTAAAATCATGACCGCTGGGGTTTGGGTGGGGCCACAATGGGGGTTGAGTTTTAACATAGTTATATATAGAGTAAATCTTTAAAAATCTTCTTCTCAGAAACTGTTAAGCCAGAAAAACTTAAAATTATGTGGAAGCATCGTCAGGTAGTGTAGATTCGAAGTTGGGAAAAGCATGACCCCCGATGGTAGGGTGGGGCCACGATGAGGGTCGACTTTTAACATACGAGTATACTGAGTAAATCTTTAAAAATATTTTTCTAAAGAATCATGTGGCCAGGAAAGCTAAACCTTATATGAAAGCATTCTTTGGTAGTGAAGATTCAAAGTTGTGAAAATCATGACCATTGGGGGTATGGTGGGGCCACAATGGGGTCGAAATTTTACATAGGAATATTTAGAGTATATCTTTAAAATATGTATCAGCTGTTAAAAAAGATTTTTATTTGATCAGATATGACATTGCAACTTAAACTACAAAAATCATTCAATTGCAAGATCAATGCATACCTTTTGATCATAGGCACCATGTTGGTGAAGTTTTAGCAAGTTTGGAACAAAGAGAGAGAAGATATGCTCCGGACAAGGATTTTCATATACTTCTATGGCCTTCACAGTTCACAGTTGACCTTGAAAATTGGTTAAAGGTCACAACACACCCTTTACTGAAAAGCTATGTTTATGTGAAGTAGGAGCCAAATAGGGCCAAGTGGAAAGTATATGTGCTCTGGAAAAAAAATTGCGTGATCCGATATAACCTTGACCTACAAACTTCATTTAAGGTCACTGCACATCCTTTGACCATCGACACTCTGTGAGTATGAGCCAAATTGGACAAAGGGGAGAATGTCCCGGACAAGGATTTTTATATATAATACTGCTATGAACCTAACCTGCAAACTAGAAATATGGTTCAAGGTTACTGTATCCCTTTACTTAAATGAAGCATATTATGCATAGGGGAGAGAAGATAAGCTCCGGACAAGCGAAAGATGTACGGACAGATGGAAAGACGGATGGACTGACATACTGATCACTACAGTGCGCCCGCGGAGCGGGGGTGGGGGGAACGAAACGCTACACGAAAGCGTGCAAACTCGAACCGTACACGGCCTCTTTAAAAACTGAACCTTAAATGTCATTGGAATTTGCCCAGTGATTCCGGAGAAATATTCAAATTGTGAAAAGCTTACCTGCCGACCGATAGACTGACAGTCAGGATGAGGCAGAGCAAATAGAAACCAAACAAGTCACTTGAGGTAAGAAAAACGTTATTAAATCGAAACAAAAAGATTTCAAAAAAGGACCTCGTTATCAGTCTGTAATGGTTATAAGATGACAGCTGTCTATTCTGTCAGATACGCTTTGTACGGGCTTTGTAGATAAATATGAATCTTGTATCATAAAAACATTTAAAACAATGTATACATTTATATGTGAATACATGTAGATCTGTTTAATCAATATTTGAAAAAAAACATTAACCAGAAAAGCTAAAATTTCCCTTCTTTTATAAAACAAAGGATAGAGACCTAAATATTTTTATTTTTAGGAAGTTTTTTTTTTATTATAAGTATAAACAAAATAATGGTATGAAACGTTGCGATTGTGCAATCAATGTGCTAGCTACCAGTGGTCATTCTAGACCAGGAAGTGAAGTGGAAGTGGTTTTTTATGTGTAAATTGTTGTATTTTGTCTTTTTAGCACAAGTGACCTTTCCTGATCACCTTTATTTCCGCTGTCTGTCCGTAAACTTTTTACACTTTTCACATCTCCAGAACCAGTGGACAAATATACATTGAAAACATAACTTGGCAAATAGCACCACTGTGTGAAAAGGATTAAAATTCACATCAAAAATGAAAACAATTGGCCTTGTTGTTTTTAAGAAGAAGTTAAAAATGTAAATTTGTTAACGCATGTAGCACGAGAACGGAAGAAAACAGAGAGCAATAGGTCACCTGATATTACTCAGGTGACCTAAAAATGTCAGAACTATTTGAAAATATTTTATGCAGAATCTACATTGTCCAGATAATTTGTATATAACTCTGATTTGGTTAAGACTTTCGTTGCTCAGGAGAGCGATGTGGTCAACTAAAACATTAGATATATCACCCATGGTAAAGTATTGGGAAAATCTTAAAGTCCTATTACAGGAAACAAGAGGCCCAATGGACCACATCGCTCACCTGAGCAACACTCGCTTTATATGGACGTTCAAAGGATATTGTGCCAAATGACCCCTCGGTAGATCAATCAAAAATCAATATCCGATTTTTACACTTATTTTTGCATATACTTAATCTTTGACATATTTACCTTTATGATACCATTTTTACTGAAAATAAGATCATAATTATGCAATAAAAATAGGAAAGTTTTCAGTTGGAGTTCACGGTTAACTTCCAGATCCCTTTGTTTTAGCCCCCCCCCCCCCCCATCACTTTATAAAACGATTAAATTCATGAAAGCATAAAGGTACATTTTATCCCTCCACTACTTACTAGTTATTGTATTTTAGACAAGAATAGAATTCCTGCGTCCCCAGCCGGTCAAGCAGTATACTAGTATCGAGTCTAAAGACCAAGACTGATTTAAGAACTTGACCGTAGTATTAGTGGTATAAACATTTGGTATAAATTTAATGAAAATCCGTCAAAATTTGTAGGCATGAGAGCGCTTACAAGGTCAATTTTTGGATAAAACGGAGTCATTATTGTGGTCAAAGTCCAATAACTCCAACAAAATGTATCGACCAATGCTGATTTTCGAACTTGACCAAGGTATTAGTGGTATAAACATTTGGTATAAATTTAATGAACATCCGTCAAAATTTGTAGGCATGAGAGCGCTTACAAGGTCAATTTTTGGATAAAACGGAGTCATTATTATGGTCAAAGTCCCATAACTCCAACAAAAAGTACCGACCAAAGCTGATTTTCGAACTTGACCAAGGTAATAGTGGTATAAACATTGGGTATAAATTTTATGAAAATTCGTCAAAATTTGTAAGCATAAGAGCGCTTACAAAAAAGTGTGACGGACGGACGCACTGACACACGGACGCACGGACACACGGACGGACGCCCGGCATTTCTATGTCCCCGCTCCGCTCTTATACGTGAAAGAAGAGGTGTACCTCAATGCACAAGAATGAATGCACTCAATTCCTCAAATTAAAAACACTGAAAAAATTAATTGGCCTTCTCCATTATGAACGATTGTCGTTTACCAGGCATGGGCTCATTTTGTATGACGTTTCATATCCTTACCCACTTGACTGATGGATAAACTTAACTGAAATATGTTGTCACATATGTTAAAAAGCTATAATTCAAATCAATGTATTGGCAGGCATGTCGCTCTATTGTACGAAGGCCCATCCATTATTTTCATCTATATTAAAAACAACAAATGTCTACCAAAAAAGATGATTTTCCGTTGCAATAATGTTTTAAGAACAACGATAATGCTTTCATCCTGATAATAATAATGTGTCAGGACTATGGAAATTGTTTAAAAGACGTCGTTTTATGTTCGAAACACTATCAAATATTTCTGTAGATTGTATGCAATTCATCGTTTAAGAACGGGGCACCAGAAAGTAGTTACAGCATATCATCCTTTGACCTTTTAGCAAGACATTTTATTGATCAACCAAAATTTCAGAGCCAATCGTAGAATTATAAGCAAGATTCATAGCTTGGTTTGAATCATGTTTTTGTTCACGAGTTTATTCGATCAACTTAAGATTTTTAAACTTGGTATTTCTTATATCACATAGCTGCATTTAAAAATTAAACGAACTAAAGCAAGACCTCAGCTTTGTGTACAAACATACAGTAGCATTGGACGCAAAGCTCTGTATCTTGCATATAACTCAGAGTTTGACTTTAAGGTTAGTAAATAGAAATTTGTAAACAATTAAAACAAGAGAAAAATGCACTAAAAAGGAAAAAAAACACTATTTATTTTTCATCACATATATACTTATATATTTCCAGCAGCGAGAATAATCTCCGTTTAGATTGAAATTGCTGAGCATCTTAATAAAACATGTTGCATAAATCAACCATTACGTACGGATTGTACCGAATTACATGTACCAACATAATGAATTATAGTATTTTATTATATGTTGTTAATGCATCAGATTTTGCGCAGGTACATGTAAACAATCAGCTGTTAATTTTACCAGTCTACACATAAAAAATTTAAATTCTAAAATAAAGACGATGATTCCTCTCAAGTTAAAATAAAAAGAAACGAAGCGTGCTATAAACCAAAATCAAAACAAGCTAAAACCACCGTCACAAATTAAAATGTCAACGCATTGAAATATTTAACCTCAATTTACTTCACATAAACGGCACAAATATATTTTGAATGTTCGCACGTAAACTGTTGAACGACAAGCAAATTCATCTCCGTTCAACATGTTCAAGATGGCTGCTTCTAACATAGACTGGTCCTCTAAACTGGTTTTCGATATATGAAATATCGAGCCTGAAGTTAAACTGATTGACCCCAATTCTCTTTGTCTTATTATTTTCGAAAATTACTCAAATTTGAAACAGAGTTAGCCCTTAATTTTTGCAATTTATATTTTCCTCCCCATAAGGATGATTTATGCTAAATAACGTTGAATTTGACTCAGTAGTTCTTGAGAAGAAGATTTTAAGAAATACACCCTTTTTTTCCTAGAGTTTCGAGGTTTTCTCCGCTTTGAATAAATATCAGTCTTTTATTTCTGCAATTTATATTTGCCTTCCCATAAGAATGCTTTGTGCCAAATTTGGTTGAAATCGGGCAAACAGTTTTAGAGAAGAAGTTTAAAATGTAAAAAGTTTACAGACGGACAGACGTACGACGGACAAAAGTTGATCAGAATAGCTCAGTTGAGCTTTCAGCTTAGGTGAGCTAAGAAGCAAGAGAAATGATATTTCTTATGTTCAGCATTATTGCACCAAGACATGAAAATGTCCTTTTGAATGCCATACGGTTTTAGGCTGCCGTTGTAGAAACTGATTGTGCAACAAAGTGCATTGTAGATGCTTACAACTATGCAGAAGATATTTGGACATATAATCAAATATAGATATTGTTATTGGTAGTCAATAACTTCACCAACACTGAGCTTTATAAAATGATGCCAAGAGTAACAAGGATAGAAACTGCCCAAAACATGTCATGGTTATTGGACAAGGAAATATTATCAATGCACCGAAGATCTATCGCATGAAATTAACTAAACCAAACATTGCACATTTTACTGACTTTATATTCAATTCAGTACAATTAAGTATTGTATGATTTGGTCAAACGGTGCTTTAGATTTCAAGCAATGAAAAGGTGAAGTTGCCGAAAGAAGTTCGGAAAATGATCCATGCAAGAATTATTTAGTGCTATCAAAATTACTGCCTTAAAAGTCTAGTCAATATACAAAATGACCTAAAGAAAATTGCACAAAAGGTTTTATTTCTTTAAGTTATAATACATGTACAACACAGTCTTAACAACATATTAAAAATATACAAAAATATAATTAGCTGAAGACGTCCACAAAACACCCCAAAAAACTATTTTCCGCAAATTTAAGAAATGTATATTTTTAACATAAAACTTGCACATATAAGTATCTTTGTTATCAATGGAAATAAGCTTTGTAGCAATGTTCTTGGGGTTTGGTCAAACTTTTGATAGTTTGACTAGACTATAAGTCAGGATTTTACTCCTTCAGTAGAGCCACATTATATAGGAACCTGAGAGGCTGCAGTGCACTCGAGGGCTGAATATAACACCTCGACGACTGGAATGAAATCCATTTATAGTTTGATGAGAGGTGTTACCAAAATAGAGACACTTGGATTATAGAAAAATGATGTCTACAGACTTAAAGACTACATACATTCTCTGAATCAGTTTCTAATACATACTTAATCTCAAAAACGGAGATGGTGTGTTTATTGTGTACTACTGATTACTAGTACATAAAATTTTAGTTATATACTCTCGTGATGGGTATCTCGAGGAATAGTTCATCAATTATTTTTAAAAATTGCATAGAACTTGACTTCTTGCGTGCAATTCTTCTGAAGTATCATGCATTTGAATTAGTGAAAGTGTCAATCTTTTCTTTCAATCTTGCCCACAAGATGATAACTTTATAACTCCCACAAACATATGGAGATCCTATATCTCCTCCGCAATGCGTTGCACGAAGAAAAAATGTCCTATGCATATGCCTATAAAAAATTAACTTAATACTGCTATTTATTATGAACAATGAAGTGTGAATAAAGTATTAGTAAACACATCTCTTTGCCTTGTTATGAAAAACAAGTGTGTATCATGATAAGCAAATAAAACGTTTATACCTGGCACGTAACAGTTGGGATCTGTATTCCCTCCTTGACAATGACACACGTATTTTCCAAACTGGTCTTCACAAGTTCCCCCATTTAGGCAAGGTTCCCCAAGACAATCATTAATATCTGCGAAATAAGTTTTCATTATATATAGAAAAATTGTTGGAAAAATATATTTCTTCTATTGTTCACAATACGCTGTTCTTTAAAATTTGGTATTCAAATATTTATGCATTAAGAAATCAACGTTAAAAAATTCAATTTTGATACCATCTGCACACGTTCTATTGGATAATTCCTCTGCTATGAGATGGAGCAGGTCATACGTGGTCAGATATGTGTAGTCGTTGTGTGAAGCCACTGAGCGAAAATCGACCCATTGCACGATTGGACCAACACCGACACAGAAGATGGTGACCCCCATTGCTTTAAGATATTCGGACGGGTGAGAACGAGAACTTTCACCATCTGTGATTAGAACTACTATCTTTGCCGCATTAGTTCGTGCACCTGTAGTGTTTGTAAAAGAAAACATCCCGGCAAAGTAAAGGGCATTCTCGATGCTTTTTCTAAATTCGTTTGAAATGCTCATGTTAGAAATAGCTGACTGAATACTTGACACAGTTTGGTATTGGTTCAAGGGAAAAATTTCTCTTGCAGATGAGTCAAAATTGACGACACTAAACTGATTTGTATCGTTTGCAACACTGAAGCGGCCGACAATGGTGCTTACAAAAGATTTGACCCTCTCGAAATTGCTATAGCCAATGTTCTCAGAATTGTCAAGAAGAAAAACGATGTCCCCTTTTGAGTCACAGGATCCTACAAAATAAAGCTAAATCATTGCATTTATCATGATATGGTGCATTTACATCTCATGCCATTTTTAAAGCGCTAAGCATAGCTCAGCGCTTTATTGTCGTTAGACTTCTATTTCCGGTGCAAGGAATAACTGCCCTCTATGAGCAGAAATATAATCATTTAAACTGGTAAGAGGTATAGGGAACCAGTTATCTGGGTGACGGAAATGGCCGAGTAGATACGATTGGTTTGCGGGGCTTACGTACATCAGCACGGGATGCTACGCAGTGATGAAAAAATATAGTGCGTATTCAGAAGCTAAAATATAGAAAAATAAAATCGATTCTTTGCAAGAAAATGTCAAAATCTGTGATAAATTACTGTTCAAAAGGTATAATTTGTGATTTTAACATATCTTTTTTTTTCAGTACATATACAAGTCGTGTTCAGCTTTAATTCACATCATCTACAGAAAGGAACATATATTTAAAGAAATCTGGCCTTCGATACTTTAAATTGATATTCATTAAACATAAACCAAAATTTCAATAAGGCTCATTTCCGCCTACGCTTGCACACAGTAATTTTCTTAGAACCAGGCTAGGTAAGCCCTTTTCAGTACTTTCAGTACTTTGATTAATGATGACTACAAATTTGTTAGCATTCTGTCTTTAGATTTGCGCGGCCAACCGTGTGGCAAATGATTTAGTGTAATAGTAAGGAGTAAAAGGATCAACCCCATGCTTGATTAAGTTCAAATCCAACCAACCTGGTCTTCTAATATATTTTTAGAAGAATACAGCTACATGGCCAATTTTACCATTCATATATTATTCATTATACATCTAAGGTGGATGGCCCGTTCCGTGCAATCTGCAACTGGTTATATAGCTTGCGAGATAAGGAATACAGTTAGGAGAGAGGATTTTACTTGTCAACGCCTATCAAGTTTCATTAAAGACCGATTTCAAAAACGTACATGTATCTACAATTGCGTTATGGTAACGAGATCTATATTAGGCAATGTTTTTGTAATTCTAATCGACGCATTACTTGCCTCAGACGTTCTCTAAACATATTACTTGAACTTGGAAAATGAAGTATGTTAATTCACGTGCAGTTCAAGATCAGCGTTGCCATATTTTTCATGTAAACAAACTAATCTACTTAACTTTACAGGGCTGGTGATGCTATTAGAATGATAGAGGCGAGTAAAGTGGCGATATAGGTAATGAATTGTCTAAAGAATTGTTTTAACAGAATTAGAGTGAAGATAGGGTATATTGTCCTTAAACTAGCGCAATCTTTTGGGCGCCATAAATTGAAACTTGCGAAATTATATGGCTTCAAAGTCGTTCATTCGAATTATTTGTCAGACCGGCAGCTTTAGACTTGTATAGATTTTCTTCTGAGGCAGTTCGTAGGCGGAGAAGGAATCCGTCAAAGATTCAGCAAAATCTCTATCATGGTTGCATTACAATTTGAGAGTGCGAAAGATTTCTACCAGATGGATGCCGCCTGCTATATTAATATGACCAAAAACGGGTACGAATATAAATCGCTTAAACCCTCATCACACTATGGCTGCCTCCTCAAGGCGATCTCTCTGCGACCTTGAATAATGTAACACGCTAAGGTACACGCAGTTACTGTAGAGTATCCTACAGCGCATTAACAACGCAATGGTATCTACATTTGTCGCAGTGGGATCGCCTTGTAGAACGCCGTGCGACGGCGCGTACATGCTCAAAGTATGCGGCGTGGATCTGAGTTCTGATAAACACGCAGTAGAGACGTAAGGTCTCCAACAGCGCCACGAGAGCTCCGTTGGCGGGCTCAAGTAACGCACATAATCGCAGTATAGACGCACTAATAAGTCGATTGCGCTTGCACAGAGACTTCTCGAAGTCCTTTGTGATGTCACTGCGTGTCTATCGCACTCTCACTGTACATCCACAGCGTTTGAACGTGTTGTTGTTTTTTTCTGCGTTTATACAGCGACCCCAATTTAAAGAGCTGTTGCTGCAATTACCGCGCTCTCTTGACGTTTCTTTTAAGGTAAAGTTTGGAAAAATTATGTTTGCTGCGAGAAAAAGTGGGGGGGGGGGGGGAGGCTGTACCCTCTCTGATGCTATGGGCCTAATGGTAAGCTCTAACTTGGCCCTCTGTTCTAACAAAAACGCTACGTTTCTAAAATCCATGCGATAATTGACATTGCTCGATCTGCCACAATGTGTGGTTTGCGCTTGTGTGATGTTATAACAAACACAGGAAATCTGTCTACAATTATCGAGGAATTTTTTAATTATATGTGCCTGGATTTCAGTTTGTCTTGTTTCGTCATTAATTGGATATTCCTTGCCAGTGCAGAAGTTGTCATATTATTTTTGTTTAAAACGCATTTCTACACGTCTTTTCGTCCCAGGTAACGTGTTTGGGTGTATGAAATACCTGAATGCGGTGAAGCATGAATAGTGTTCTCGGCCTTATACAGGGCATACAGGGGGTGTGTAGCGATGAGCAGAACAATAGAAATCGACAACTAATATGGCGGTAGTCGGAGATAAAAGGGAAATATTGCGTATATATGAATTCATGTAAGCTTTAAGCAATTGCAAAAAAAAAAATTCATAAATTCGATTCAAATTTAAGGTGGAATAACACAGCTAGAAAAATCACTCAAAATTACAGTAATTTTTTTTATTATGAAAGATATAATGATAAATAAACTATACATATGTCAAATAAGCGAAAACTTTGCAGTTTGGGGATAAAAAATGATTATTTAAAAAAAAAATGATTCAGTAAGTAACAACAAAGAGCCCTTGCGTGATTCGAACTCGGTATGTACGGATCGCAAGACCAAGACCTTATATCCACTCGACTATGGAGAAAGTTACAATTTGCCATCAAATTTTGTTTAATGAAACAAAATATCGCTTCGATCAGAGGTCAGCCATTTTGTGACGATGTGTTATTCCACCTTTATTCAATTACTGTAACTGGTGACGAAAAATGGGCTCACTATTTCGAACAAGTAAGGACAATGGAAATAAAAAATGCTAACTAAACCCGGTGGAAGGCTGTGGTTGCCAAAAGACCATAGGTTTAAAGACGGTTCTTTCTTCCATATTCTTCTCACGTGGTGGTATACTCGTACAAATTCCTGCGCAAAAGGGCTAGGGTGGTACATGTCGGTATTACCGAGGTGTTATTCAACTAAAAAAAAAAACCTAAAAAAATATTTTATCTTAAACGACACGCACCATGTGTCATGTTTTAGGCATGATCGCCTACTTCATGATAATGCTCCATCAGATACAGCTGAGCTTGTGAAGTAATTTTCGAAGTCGGAGAATGTTACTGTCTTGCCGGAGCCACCATACCCTCTAAATCAAGTCCCAATGGAAAACCGCGGAGAATAACTTTGTTCATTTCACTTTTTGAGTTGAATGCTTTTGGGATACTATTACACATTACATTACAACCCTCGTATACCCTTGTAGCATGATCAAAATTACTATGACGACCAAATTCTCTAAAAATATATATGTTAGCTTTAAAGGTCACGATATTCTGACCATATTGATTTATACACGGGAATGAGTTCATAATTTAATTTTAAAATAAGACTGACAATGTTTTTGGATATTTTATGCAAAATATTAGCGCCACGGTCGATCAAAATTTCTCAATCGGGAAAAGGATCATCGACCTATGCGGCTTCCCTCCCGTACTTATGACGTCAATAAGACCCAATTGCCTTATAGAGCTCTGTAGTGAATACAAATGTCCATATCATTTTGCGGTAGATTAGAAGAAAAAATGTATTATTTTATATTAAAACTAATATAAGCATACAGTAATCAACAACGGCAGTATATTTTCTCTCAAGAAATTAAATCGTATGCGGTTTTTTTTATTTGACGGGCGAGTGTGTGCTTATTCAGTTCGGAGACTCAAGATTAAGTGATTTTCGTTATGGACCTACATGCAAATACAAGTTTAATGCATCTATGTATGCTTTGTTTCCACAGGCACTTGTTTCTGAGAAAAAAATTTACCCTATAGTATAAAAATAACACAAGGTATCTAACTCCAAATGAGGTAAACCACCCCCTCCCGTGTGTTGCAGTCGTTTTCGCTTTTATACGAAATGCAATGCAAAAGTGTTTAGTACCATTTTCTTCTACAATAAATTATCTAAACAACCATATATAGCATGCTTACTTTTGTTGTATTCTAATGTGCACAATCTGCGTCAAAACATGATAGACTCCAATTGAACCGTAGGCACTGACATGATAATATCGCAGAGAATAAAAAAATAAAATAACGTGATTTAAAAAACATTTTCAGTGTCTAAAATTTGCAAAAAACTAATGATGTTTAAATAAAATAAAATATTGCAAAATAAACGTTTCGTAAATTAAACGTGAATTGATGATCAGCCACTGCTAGCTGCTTTTTTTAGCTACTGGTGAATTCCAAGGTTTCGGTATACCTCGGGAATTTTCATTGCGTTAAAAGAAAGAAGAAGATAATCACCGGATAGTGGATTTTGAAAACATTTCAGGCGGTAGAATTTGAAAACACAGTGAATTTTGCAATGGGGCATAAAGAAGGATTTTGTTCATGGTATGAATTAAAAACAACATTTAACTATGAATTAAATGAATAACTATATAATAGACAGCTTACACATATAAAGAAAAATACAAAAACATTTTTTTCAATATAGTTAACGTTACATAGTTTACAATGGGCTGTGTGTATTTTGCAATTTAAAAATCACAGTCACTCGGTTCTGATTTTACTAAAAAAAAAAAACCTACAGCATACAATGCTTATAATTCTGTATAATACCAAGGATGGTTTTTTTTTAATCCGAGTGCATGTTTGGCATCCATGTTTTTCCTTCGAGGTTATAAATAACTCGTTCAGTTTTCCTGTGTAATTTTGGAAACAGACTCCTAGCCAATCAGAATCCGAATTACTATTCTCTGCGATATTATCATGTCAGTGCCTACGGTTCAATTGGAGTCTATCATGTTTTGACGCAGATTATGCACATTAGAATACAACAAAAGTAAGCATGCTATGTATGGTTGTTTAGATAATTTATTGTAGAAGAAAATGGTACTAAACACTTTTGCATTGCATTTCGTATAAAAGCGAAAACGGCTGCAACACACGGGAGGGGATGGTTTACCTCATTCGGAGTTAGATACCTTGTGTTATTATTATACTTTAGGGTAAATTTTTTTCTCAGAAACAAGTGCCTGTGTTTGTTTCATTTAGTTTTAACGAAATTGTCACATTCAAGGATAAACCCATCGTTTTTACCCATTTGCACGTTCATTCAAATTCATTTATTTCAATCAAGCAACCGATTTATTCTACCGGTATATTTCTAACCCTTATGCCATATTTCCGCGATCTGATTTTATAAAACGTTAAAACACGTGTACACAAAGTATTGTCTAAAGATATTGCTACATATCTGTATGTCTGAAATTTAAAGGCTAGATAAATTAGAATTTATAAATAGATCTAATTTTCAAATAAAAATTAAGAATATCATAGCGGTATTTTACAGTCGCTTTTAAATATAAACAATACACAACGCCTCTGGCTCAAACAATTTCATTTGCCTGCTTTATACTTTCTTTGTGACGAAATAAATAACATGTAAAATGCTTTAATTCTCTTTAAGTATTATTTATTATATGTATCAAAGAAGAAAAGTGTGTTTCTGTTTTAAAATTTTTAGGACAATTTATCAATGGTGGAGCATTTTCTTTTGTTAATTTTTTGCTGCAGTACGGGATATTCATCATGATATTGAAAATCTGATAGTTTTATTTATTAACGACCAATTAAAACAAAACCATCTGTACTACGAAATCAGATGATCTCATCTGAAAAGAAACACACGCTCATATATACATGTATGCAAACATAGCTAAAATTAAATCGATAAACTACTGTAAAATTACACTAGTTCTAATGCATCGTTTACATCGGAGAATCTGTGTGACGTCATAAATCCACAAAATCAAGAACGATAAGCGGGGAACAATTTTTTACAGGTGCTGAGTTTTCACGGTTATTTCTCAGTAATGCAAAGGCAGAAAAATCTTACTACCTGTATTTTAACATTCGCTTATACAAAGCTTTGTATTTATGAAAGAAAATCATAGTGTTAAAAATCGTTTCATAAAGCTGCTTGGTCCGATTTTATATGAAATTTTATGCACGCTTTTAAACGATGGTTATGCTTAGTACATGTACCATAATAGACATTGCAGCAGTTTTTTCTAGTCAATTTAGCTTTTCAATGAAGAAAAATACGTACAAAATTTGCTTACAAACAAACGACATAAAAGGGTATTGCGTTATTTCGCCTTATGTTAAATTTCACCCCTGACGACGATGGTTGTATTACGACATGAACATCCGATAATCGCATTAAATAAAGGTCGAAATGATCAGAAAAATTTCAAATAAACAAGTGTACGTTTTGTTTGCTAATATTTCTGAAGTTTGCTTACTTTACAATCGATGCATAGCATGCGGGTTGAATAACCCCAATCATTCGGGGGACGAAACTAAACGGTTCCCTTTTCTAAATATTCCCGTAATGCACTTTGGTTGGTTTTTTCCTTTGCCCAAAAAGAAATTATTTTTATTTACTTTGAATATTTCTAACTTTGAAAGGATTCTGATTCTGCTCGTGTAAATAGGAGAAAGTCCATAACTTTCCAAGATAAGTTGTTAGTATGGGAAAAAATGTGATACTGTAATAACAAAAAAATCGGACCAAGCAGCTTTAATTACAGACAAAAAGATGTACAGTCTGCCTAAGGTTTGCGACGTCGGCTATGCGAATAATCTGTGTACGAATTATAGATGTATTTATTGAAGTTTAAGGTGGTGTGGGATACCTGCATATTGTGACGTACATGTACATGCATTTCGTACATGTATCTAATAAAACAATAAAATCAAGTATAATTATATTTTTTTTTCGCAAAATTGTTACTAAACAGCGTAGCGCAATGGGTTAAGAAGAATTCTGTAAGTAATGCGCAATATTATAAAATTGAGATATTCTTAACCGAAACTTTTACTTTTATCTACATCAATATCGACAGGTGCCCGTGCAATCTTAGGTCAATCGCTACTTCTCGGGCCTTTCTCTCGAGCTTCAAAGCTCTGCTGGAAAGGTCCGGGATTGCGATTGAGCTTAATCTATTCATACATCAATTGTTTAAATTCACACCTAATCATCTTTCATTAATATTCACTTAACGGGCTACTGAGGCCCGCCAAACACGTCTTAAAAATGAAACCTTTATTAGGCAGGCACTGTTTCGGTTTTCCTCAACTTCAATAATCTGTTGTTGGGGTTCTAAACACTAACTTTCGTTTTAAGAAACAAACGAAAGCAACAAAGGAAAACTGTGGGTAATCCCTTTATTAACATATCATACGTGAAGCTTCTTCAGGTGTTCTACAGCCACTTTTCAACCCTCTTAGGTCAACTATAAAGCAGAAAAGTCTGAGTCTAACGGTAAATAGCAAATCTGAATTAAAGTCAGGATCTAGTAAAGAAAGGTGCATTTAGGTTTATGAAATTTGAGTTATAAATTCTATTAGTGATGCTTCATAACAACAGCTTTGTTTATTAAGGTGTACCTGTGCTTTAAAGTTAGGTAAAAAGAATGAAAAAAATCATGTTTTCAATTGTCATTCTCAATCAGATATGAAAAAAATGAGTAAAAAAAGTCTTTGAGTTTGTCCATGTTTGACTAATGAAATATATTTAGAATGCCTACAATCTCTCCAAAACGACATCAAACAATCTCTTTGCCTCCTCTTTGAAATAATGTCAAATTGAAAAATTGAATATAGGTATCGAGATTACTTTTCCTATGATTTAATAAAGAATGTAAAGAAACTGTTTTATTTTCTACATAATTTCTATAGGTCGTAAAGTACGGGGGAAAAATTATTGAATCAATTATGACGTCATACTGGTTCTAACACCTAAAAGACCCTTTATAATTATTTACCAGGCCTCAGGATCAGGAAGCAATTTCAAACTCAAGTCAAAATTTCAGTCAGTTATTAAATGTTTGTTTACCATAATATTACGATTGAAATTTGTGAATAACAACATTACATTACGACACTTTCAATAGTATTTTACTTTTCTCAGTATTTCCTATCAAGACACATTAGGACCATTTACAACTTTTGACTTAAGTCTAAGATTGCTTCATGATCCTTGGGCTAGATCTTGGCATTAAGCATTGACTTCTTATTTCTGGATGAGGTCGCCCCTATAGCACATCAATCTATGCAGACAAATCGATCATCACCCTTACATTTTGTAAATTGTAAATCAAACTAAGTTCATAGAAACATTCCCATGCAGTCTTAATAGTCAGAGATTGCGCACAACAGTTCTTAATATTCGCTAAAAACTCCAAAGGTTTGATCACCACCAATAACTAGAAAACTGACCAGTCAGGAAGGGCCCCGCTATGACAATTAATATAGAGAAGTGAAAAAAACTTTGAATTCCATCCTCTTTATATTAACAATGATGAAAAATAAATGCCCGGCAGAAGATGTAAAGAACTGGAATATATAGGATCTCGTGATTTGTAGTTGGATATGATTTTCATCCAACAATTAAAGTGTTTTTTTCTTGAGCCTTAGTGAGGGGATAAAACACACAAGTTGGATAAAAATCATATTATACTACAAATCATGAGATTCTATTTATCCCATATTTTATACACCGCAATCAATGTTTACACTGTTTATAAAACTCTACATTATTTTTACTTCATTATGCCTAGGCAAATCCCATTGGAAAGTCACAACTGTGGAATATCAAAAAAATATCCAATGAGTCATATCCACGGGATAAAGTGGGTTAACATGGGATGAAATAAAATTTGTTAAAAAAAACAAAGAATTGATACCAATGCAATGATACCTAGGCTTTGCCTCTATTCAATAAAACTATCATAAATCATTGTGTACGGTATTTTAACCAAAAAAAATATGAATATTATATTTCAAATCCATATTTCAAAGAATGTACACAATACTACACATCTTTCAAAATTGACCTTAACTTCAAAACAAAGTTCATTTGCAGACACAGGCAGTGCAGTTATTAATCTCAATGTGACAGATAAAGATAAAGCTTAGGATTTTCTTCCTGTGGAAGGTTAATTAATCCCAAAGGACAAATATTGCACAGCCTTCCATGTATACAATAGTAACATTCTCAGCAGTTATCTCTCTTTGCCCATTCATTCTCAGCAGTTATCTCTCTTTGCCCATTCTTCTTATGCATAGTTAGGAATCTACCCCACCACCCCAGCTCCAAACCAGAAGACATAGAGAACCAAACTTAGCATCAAAATATGTATTTCTGCCTACTGAACTACCATACCAAATTTGAACTTGATTGGGCAACCATAAAAAAAGTTATTAGAAAAAAACAGGAAATTTGTGGACGGAAGAGTGACAGACGGACGGACGGACAGAAGGACGGACGGACAGAGTGATTACTATAGGGCACCCGCAAATCCTTGCGGGGCCCTAATTAAAGCTGCGTTAATCTGCTAAAACTCTTCTATATAATATTTGTTTTATTTTGTTTAATAATTTTTTTTTCATTCATTTTTCATGCAATAACAAATATTGACAAAACTTCGTATTAATGACTCGATATTTTAGCGAGGAACCACTGTTAACAATAGTACATGTATATCAAAGAAACGAACATTTGGTCAGCTGGACGGCCAACTCTAGTATTTTTATTTTTTTAAATCCTGACAAATTAGAGTTCGCAACATAGTAAGTATTTATAAATAACCACTTAATACCGAGTTTCAACGCGTCCAGAAGACATTAATATTTTGACAATTACATGTAAGTCATGATTATCCAACTGTTTCTATGGCTTCCTATCGTATCTTGAAAATAAATTGGGGTTTTTGATTAGCCTGCAGCTCTAACGCCTCATTTCAACTTAATATGAAATTATACTGTTTGAATTATCGATAGTAATTTAACATCTTCAAAATAAAAAAATTATTTTAAAAATTACTTATAATCGTCATTGACGTGTTTAAATGCCCAGAGTATGTTTATTTTATATTAACGCTATAAAGTCGTACTAAGGTAATAAAGTGACCCATTCGTCAACTGTGCCTTGGTCTTCTTTATAGCGAATGACCTTTTTGCACGTATACTAGGTATGAGCAAGTCACATTGATTACTGTATAATCATCATTGTTCGTGGGGGGCAATGTTCGTGGCTTTCGTAGGTAACCCTTGCCCATGAATTTACATCTTTACAAACTTGTATGAAATCATATGTTTTATATTTATTAAAATTATCCCGAGTATGCTACCAACGAAATTTCGTCTCCACGAACTAGAAAAATTTTGGCTACCCACGAACATTGACCCCAACAGATAAAAATGATTCCGCAGTATTCTTTCAATTTAGAATGAACACTGTCCTTGTCAATACTGTGTTTATATATCATTGCTCCATGTTAGAACTTCCGTTACCCAACCTTTCCTGAGCAATTATTGTTTAAGAGACAAAGTGGTTTTTTTTTTAATTTTAGGCTACGCAACGCACAGTAAACTCTTATGTTTTAGTTCTTATAATGTATAAAGTGATTGAAAAAAAGTTTCACAGTCGTTGTCAGAGCAGAATGATTTATAAACGGTTTTTTTGTTTTTAAAATTTGTTTTCGGTTTACATTCTATGATACGATAGGTGTTCTTTATATTATGCGTTTATTGACAACCAAAGACATACATTTACATGTATTATCTAAAGTCTCGCCTGACACAATTTCAAAAGTCACAAACATTTTGATCTTTGCAAAAAAATATGCACGTCGTGTTAGTTTTTCCAACAGGAATAACAGGAAAAGTGATGTTTGTAAATGTGAAAAAAAATTTAGGAGCCGTTCGGGCATTATCACCATTTAATGTGCATTCTTTGTATAAAGGGACGTATCTGATGCCGGAATGGTAAAGGGACGGGAAAATCTGACACACACCCATTTTTTTCTAAACTTTCCTTCTGCAGTTTTGGCTAAAAATGTCACTTCTTTGAAAAGAACGAACTGCATCTACTTTGCATTTCTCCTCCCACATTTTATTATTTTCTATAATTTTTTTCTCGGCATGATTTTTTTATACGTGGCACCTGTCTCGAGTTACACAAAATAAATGATTCTTGTCTTCGTAAAAAGCTTGCTTACACTAGGGTATAGCATATGGAGAAATGGTGTGTATTTAACTAATTTGCATAGCGGCCATATTGTTATCACGATGGTGATTTGTAGTACAATAGAATATATAGAAGGAAATGAGAAAAAACACAATTTAAAAAAAAACTAGTATTTCAGAAATCTTTTTTTCTCATTTGGTTTTGTCATTTACAACACTCGGCATCGGAATGTGCTTGTTTTGTTTACATGTACATGAGATGTTGAGATGGTGGTTCCTTTTGATTCTGAAAAATCGAAGCGGGGCGTTGTAGGAATAAAGTGTTTTAGTAATGAAAGACGTTATGAGGGATTTTGGAATTCTTTTTAAAGTGGAAGGAAACTTAAAATATGTTATGCACGAAATCAATAAATGATTGTCTACTATAATTGTAAATCGTATTAATTTTCATTAAAAATCCCGGAACAATGAAAAAATCAAGAAAATCGATCGCTTAATTTAAATTCCCGCCGCTATGGGAGCTGCAATTGAATTTTAATCTATGACGTCACACCATCCAGTTTGTTTTATCAACATAGCATCAGTTAGTAAATCATGATATCGCTCTAGGTTCTAAAAAATTTTTTAAACAATAGCGATTTGAGAGCGTTCTTTCACCTTTGACTTTTCATTGATTGAAACCATCGTCAAACGGAGTATGTTCGTTTAAATCTCAAAGCGGAGGATAGTGTCGGTCAGTCAGAGAAATCTCCGCGTAAAAATATAGTTGTGAAATTGTCAATAATCGTAGAAATTGTGTGCCGTCTTTATTTCAACATGGTAATTCAAATTTAAAGAATGTATTTCAAACTACCCGATTACAATTTATAACATTCTTATTTAGTTAGCGAAGAACTTGACTTCGAATAATAATTTACTCTGCTTTTTTTGACTTTGAATGATCTCAGATTACCAACTCTCAACTTTTTAATAAAAATGCACATATTTATGCATACGTGTATGTATTGTTTAAATTGACGTTTGAAACTAAACATCAATTTTGTTCAGTCGATTACTTGAGTAACAGGAAGGCAAAAACCAGCGTTTTTTAAAGCACTGTGTACATTGTATATGTGAAGTTGTGAACCAAACCGGAATAGATGGCGTGACGTCAAAATAATCATTTTTTATTACTAAAGAGTTCTACAACATGTCAGCCTCCAATAAATACGATTTTTCTAACTTCAAACGCCCATTAAAGCTTAATTATATAATTTATTTTCAATACAGCATGACCACATGCGATAATTTATAGCACTCTATAAATATAAATAAAACATGATTTTGGCTTTCCGTCCCCTTCAAGATTTTTATTATAATTTTATACGATTTAATTGTTGATATTTAATGTGTCGCTTCATTACTCAACTCAAAACATCATTAAAAAGCTTGCTTCATTTAACAGTATCATCACTAAATTTGTTTAAAATAGAGAAAGTGTGTCATTGTAGTTATAAGAGAGGCCCATATCAAACTAGTCCAGCAATTAGCACTCTCGGTCCTTTGATTCATAAGAAGTAGCGCCATTGCGAAGCCTCCGGGTTTTGGTAACATGATATAATGCATTTAGCGTATAAACTAGCCGCTTAAAAATATGACAGTTTTCCTCAATTTTTCATTAAAAAGTAAATATTTAACCCCAAATGACACAAAAGTTAATATTATAATCACATTACGATGTAGTACTGTATTAAAGAGTATTAAAGATCGATTCGCTTTGATTTTTACCACCAATATTGATCAGACTATTTCTGTTTTTATCAAGTTTGTCGAAGAAAAGGTTTTTATTCATATTGTCTCTTTTATAATAAATCCAAACGACAGTTATCGTACATCTAATTTCAATTCTTTTTATAATAATATAAGATATTTTCCAATTTTTAGCGGTTTTGTGCAATATGTCGATATTTTATGTAATCAATAGGATATGTTGATAGATCAAATTATACCAAGAGACTTGTTGCTGCAATATCATTGCTCAATCCTTTTAGCTGATTGACTGGACAACAAACCATCAACAAAAGGACAAAGCTTTTTTTAACAGTTTACGCAAACTGTTACGCAAACTGTAGTGCAGATTTTGATGCTGAAACTCTTGAGGATCAACATAAGCTATTATAATAATGTTTGTTACCATTTAAGGCGAATTGCATGGTTAAAAAAAAAAACTAAAATCGCGTGAGAAGAATAATTGAGTAGATGGTTTCTGTCCAGAAAGGTGGTAAACATGTGAACATTCACTACCTTAAATCATGGAATGGTTTGATGAAACATAAAATTCAGTTTTAACTTATTTTCAATTTCAGTTCCGAAAGACGATGCTGTCCGATGTGGAAGAAATCAATCAGTCGTTTTACCGATATGCTACCGGGAAATTTGGCACAAGCAGTGGTGAAAATCAAATACATGACATCAGTATGGGTGATGTGCAATATATTGACGGGCTTCCCATGAAAAACCACTTTTATTTTAATGCATATCGTTCGTTAAATTCTGAAATTCTTTTAGATATTAGAATCAAGATCAGTAAAACAAAAATATTCATCAAGACAAAAACATTTCAGACACAACTGCGTATACAGTCCAAGTAAATTTTCGATATTTTGAAGGCCTTAAAATACACATAATTAATAAGTCTCATTAAAAAAATTGTATCTACTTGTATGTCGGTGAAATAGTTTACAAATAACCAAAAATAAACAAAGAGTACACCGTGGAACCTTTTTATGTGGGGCCAATGTTCGCGAGAATCAACAATTCTGAATTCAATTTATATGCTACCTTGTACCATCATAATTGCACGGAGGCCGTACTGCAAGGTTAGTACGGCCAGTTTGAGCTTGCATAGTGATACACTACACACTTGAAAACATTACTTTCTACAGTTTCCACTTTATTTTAACTTTTACTTTAATTCCATAAAAAGTAAAGATTTTAATTGTTTAAACACAGAGAAAAATCAATATAAATTTTGGATTCCTCGGCTTTAAAGGCAACAGGTTGCCTAACCGTTCATTAAAATATATTTTAAAAAAAACAATGTCTATCGCTGTAGCTAAGTAAAATATCTAGAAGCAACCAATCATTAATCTTTTAAAAAACGGTTATTTTATTTATCTGTCACTGCATTGTATGTTATTACCGAAGTACTTAAAGATCGGGGTTTTTATCTAATTCATTTGATTATTAATAAAAACTGACACAAGCATCTAAAGAACGCCCGAAAATAATTTTATATCTATATTGATCTGTTAATCCGACATTTCATGTTTGAGTTACCTTTAACGACTGGTCCTCTGTCTATTAATAATTAGTCTACATATCGCTCGCGCATTTTACAGCAGCAGTGTTTGGAATTTAGGGCAGACTATATCATCTTAAGGTAGAACCAGTACTGGCCGAAGACTAGATTTATTTTTTGTTTGTTAAAAATTGCTTGGATACAACTTTACACAAATATCGATTACTGTTTCATAATGCTACGTTGAGTCTGATCGCGTTTATTCTATTTTTAAATATTACACGATTCATACTGGGTTTTCCGTCTATAGCTCAGAAATCGTGTACGAAAAGGCCGAGAATTCATGATAGAAAAAATGACGTAAGGCAAACAAAATGACACTCCCCTTTATTTAAATCATTTTCTTTTTGAAATAATTATTCACTAAAACTTTTACATTTCTATTATTATTTAAAACAACTTTCTTTATTATTGGTCTCGTCTGTAAACAATACAGGCTCTCTCTTTCTGAGCAAAACTGTGTTTTGAATACAAAATGTCTTGCTGAACACTGGTCATACTTGCGTCATAAATCTCAAATAATTGACCACCTTCGAGTAGTCAGTAATAAATACTACATGTTATCAACAAGTGGTTTGAGAAAGCAATTTAGTAATGATCTGAATATTTAAAAACATTTTTTCTTTGCAAAAGCCAAATTTTGAATTATAGCCACGAATTATTCTTGTATTAATACTAAAACATATCATTATAAAAAGCATTGCACTCTATAAATTGCTTACTTAATGTATCTGTTCGTTTGACCTAAATGCAAAAAAACCCCACATTTTTTTCTACTTTAACGCCGTATAAAAATGTTGTTACAGTAATTAAACACTTCGGCGCCTAGAACCTTATTAATACACGCACAAAATCGCGAGAACCCTCGCTAGCTATATGATTTTTTTTCTTTTGTTTGTAAAGATTGGTTAACAAAGGTAGAACAAATATTCACAAAATACAATATATGAACATATATTAACATGAAAAAGTTCATGGACATGATTTATCGTCCTTATTATTAAAACGTTAGTTTTCCAAAATAGCTCAAATTATCAAAACTTTCATTGTATTCTAACATTTTACCATAGCTATTGTTTGAGGGGTTTTTTAAAAATTTTGTTCAAGATCGTACAGTCAAAAAAATCACAATTTATTGAATTATTCGTGATTTAAAAAAATTGGATTTAACTAAAAAGAAATATCTATTTGAATCAATAGCATGATGTAGCTAGCTTTCAGATTATTATACTTTAATACTCAAGTCCTTTTAATTTGAACATCTCTTATATTTTGACTCTTTTACATGTACATAACACATATACCATTTATCGCGTTTTTACCAAAAAGTAACAGTCACTTTCTCAACTTTGAAAATAAATTTGTTCTCTGTTACCAAGCTATCAGGACCATATAATAACATATAACAACAATAACATTTTTATTTAGATATATCAACTTCTAAATTATGAATAAAAAAAAGCTGATGATTCTTGGCCTTCTTAGTTTGTTATTAACAATTCGTGTTACGAACCATTATAGGTTATTATCTGACTGTTATCATAAAGTAACCATGCATTCTTTTTTCTATTCTTTCTGTGTCAGCCCAGTTGTTACTTGTTTAGAGTGCTGAATATTACTGTTAAAAATAATGTCGTTTGTTTTACATTTTTTATAGGGAAGAATGATCCTGCAAACTTATATTTCTGTGTTTACAACAACAATATATGGAATACAATTTACCCATTGTGTTCCTTGCTTTTGATTGTTTTCCTTTACTTCATTATTTTAAATTTTAATAAAAGATATATTTTTAAAAAAATCATTTTAACATGGATATCGAAGTATTTTGGCGATCAATATACTTAAATAACTACATTATCACTATCCAGTAATAATTTTGATAAAGAAATAAGATAACATACTATACTCACCATCTACATAGGACATCAGACCTGACCATATAATCATTACTACAATATTGAATACTTTCATTCGTCGCCTATCATTGCAGGAAATCATGTTTAATGTTGGTCCTTGGTCTTGCTCTTGGCCCACCTTTTGCGGGCGATTGTCGATTTAAATACAAGTTGATGAATACATACAAGTTGCTGTCCTTTAAAAAAGGACTACAATACGTGGACCATTTGCATGTGTTTCCAACGAAAACGTAAAAGCCTTAAGACTATCAGAGATTCCACCGACTCTAGCCCTCTGCTTTTAATCACTAAATTTGTACGTTGTATTACGTATACATATATTTATAGCCCTGACTTTTTATCTCAGAATTTAAAGTGTTCATACTACTAAAAATAATTATGATCTATCTATGAATGAAGTTTGCATGTATAGTATCAGGCATTCGGTGAATTTTAGTATTTGCGCACACATTATGATTCGCACTACTTTGTTAACTATGCAGAGACAGCTTTTTGTAAATCAAAAATTTCATATTTTGATGCATTTTTCTTGAGAATTTAACTTTTATACAGGGACATAATTATTCAATCATACTTTAATGCTTAAAAAAATTTAATCGGGAAGTACCCTAGCTTCGCCTTCTGTATTCGGAAAAACAACAAAACATTGCTAATTATGCTATTTGATGCATGTTGTAGTTCCGGCTTATTTCTTAATTCTGATAGTTCATATCACATGCCAATCATTTCTTTAAAAGGAATACTTTGTTTCTGTACTGTTTACCGACAACTTTACAGCGCCTTTGAACTTATGTGTGCATATGTGTCCCGATCCCGATTCAGATAAACGTGTGTTACCCTGGTTCCCTGAGCTACCCATAACGCACAGGAACCAGGCTAGCTCATGCGCAGGCTGAATTTTCCCCATAGCATCCGGTTTAACCTCGCTTATATATTTTCTGCGTGGACCTCAGGGTCCACGCAATGAAAGCAGGAGTGTTTGTTTTCAAAGTCAACGTATAAGTAACTATGTCTATGTTATCTCTTACTCAGCATATATTTAAATTTTGCATTTCGGATCTTTCAATACCGAAGACATTGAAGTCAATTGATAAAAAAAGGAGTTTCTTTTTTTTCAATTAAAATCATTCACAATCGGTCTAACTTTATATTAGGTATCAACGACACGCCAAATTGAATTCACCACTGAAAGTTATGCTAAGGGGACCATAATGTATCATTTACTTTGACGCAATTGCAAACTTGATCTCTAAAACCTGTAATTAAAAACAATGTCCGACAGCTAAAAGAACGACACTTTTTATTTTGTCTAAATTATCAACTGCAAGGGCAGAATATTGTGTAAGTATGAATAATTGATTCAGATATAACTGCTTATGCCTTGAGGACAGTTTTGCATTCCCACTGGAAATGGCGATCAGCCTGGTATTTTGCAGACGTCCATTCAAATCTGTTTTAAAAGTCTTTTTCGACAGGTATTTTATACATGTATATACTAGTTTTTATATAAAAACGAAAAAACTAACCAACAAGGGCACTGCTAAGCGAAGCATTTCCTCACGACATGACTTATTGTAGGGAGAAATGCATTATTTAGGGAAAAAAACATGTAAATTTATTAGATCAAAATAAATATGACACAAGTATTTCTTGTAGTATCCACTTTAAATTCATAAAATCTATATATTTTAATTTTTATCCAAATTCCCAAGCGTTGTGGTGTGTAAATTGGGGGGAGGGGGTACATTTACGTGGTTGTACAGTTTTTCTATTCCTAGCAGTAACTCAATACATATGCTTTAAAGTTTAATATTTAGATTCATTTAGTGACATTCATTTTAATATATTTACATTTATCAAGTATTATTTCCTTAATTTCTTACGGAAACTTATAGTTCTTAATAGCTCTATAGAAACAACCAGAATGAAATCGGATGACTTTAATCTCGTGCCCGCTTGAACTTTTAACTATGGGCAAACATCTTAACCTCCAATACAACACATTGTTTGTTTTTGGTTTTTTTTTTTAATTTTTACCAGATTTAAATCCCCCCAAAAATGTCAAGTTGTTGATTTGAACTGCATACTGTGGCGATTTACTTCAAGGCGAACATAAAGTTACCGGAAATGTCTTTCGTCAAGTCGTACATAATATTCCCGTTTTAACCCCGTTGAATATTTTTTTTCATTCATTTTTCATGCTATAACAATTATTGACAAAGCGTCGTATTAATGACACAATATCTCAGCGAGGAATCACTGTTAACAATAGGACATGTATATCAAAAAAACGAACATTTGGTCAGCTGGCCGTTCAACTCATATCCTAACAAAACAGAGTTCGCAACATATTTAAACATTCATTAATAACCACTTAATACCGAGTTCAACGCGTCCAAAGCGGGACTTTTGATTAACCTACAGTTCTAACGCATCTCCTCACCTTAGTATGAAAAACCGTTTGAACTATCGATAGTAATTTAACAACATCAAAAGAAATGATTTTTTTAAAAATTAATTTATCATTGGCGTATTTAAATGTGCAGATTATGATTATTTATTTGAACGCTATAAAGTCGTACTAAGGTAATACAGTGACCTATTCATCAACTATGCCTTGGTATTCTTTTTACATGTACACTAGGTTTGGCCACTTTTATGTTCTAAACGAATTCCGAGCTAAAGACGGAAAACCCAATACGAATCATGTGTAATATTTAAAAATAGAATTAATGTCATCAAACTCAACGTTATAAAACAGTAATCGATATTGGAGGTGGAATCCGAACAATTTTTAAACAAACAAATAATAAGTTTAGTCTTACGCTAGTACTGGTTTTTTCTATAGATTAGATAGATCTGTCCTTAATTCCAAACGCTACCGCTGTAAAATGCGCGTGAGAAATATATAGATTAATTAGAGACAGACCACCAGTCTATGAAGGCAACAAATAATAACTTTCCAAAAAGCTTACAACAGCATAAAATAAAATTATTCCATAGGAAGCTGTATCAATAAGACTATCTTATACGTGTTAGAATAATATTTTTTTTGCTGGTGTTTTAAATTCATAAACGGAACGTACAGATTAAAGAAGCAATTTAAATATAATTTTAATTTCTTCTCCAGTGCACATACATCGCTTGCATTTAAATTATTTCATCATGCATCTATCAAATAATTGAAAGCGGAAGATAAAACAGTCACATTTTAAATTGTATTTGTTATATTAAGATGCAAAAGAAACGAAAATTATGTATAAAAAAAAATACCACCTCGACCTAACAACAAACTTTTCAAGATAAATAGAATCGCATATATAGTGATCGAAAAATCGGGGCACGCCCCGCTTCGGCGAATCAATCTTCAAGTAAATGAATATATATTTTGATTGTAACCGATGATTGTTTGTTAATAACGATTTTCTAACATCAATTATTACTTACATTCTACCGTAATACATGGTGAGAATCATTGAATTAAGGGCCGTTTGTTAAATGGTCACCAGCCTTTGTTATATGGTGAAAAGTATATAACGATGGTGGGTAATCAAATTTATCCCTTATAGATAAATACGGTTATTGAGAATAAATTAGTGTAATTTAAATCTTACAAAATATTATGCAATTTTTCCGTAATTTTTTTTCTATACATCATGACTTTGATACTTTATTTATTCCTGATTATAATTTAATAAAAAATTGTTTATTGGTGTTTAAATGTTAAACTGAATTCACGCGTGGCACGTTTTTTTCTCAAACAGTTTTCAAGTAAATATTTTCATATCTAATATTTATAATGAGGAACCTATAACAGACCGGAAAAAAAAATTAGGATTAAAATTTTAAAAGATAAGGGATCTAGAGGGGTCAAAGTTTAAAACAGTCCTTTAGCTGTATCTTTTTTATTTTTCATCCGATGTTTTAAATCTTTTAAGTTTTTAGTTTTGAGTAAACTATGGTCCGTGGGGCCACTTTTTGACTTCTTATAGGAGTTTTAAGGGCGTGAATATTGCAACTTTTTAAAAGCTGAAAAAATTATTTATCTCGCTTGCTTAATGAACGTAGAACATAATACTCTATATCTAGTCATACCAAGTTTTCTATTCGAGATATAAATACTTACTTTATTATGATTTTTTGGAAATATTCTTTTAGAAATTAAGCTACTTCACTACACTGAGACTTATACTTTTTAAGACACTGCGTCACAATATGGCGATTTAAATGTTTTGTTTAACTGTTTGTATCAATCGATTCAGATGTATATCGTAATAACTCAGTGGTTAAAGTTTCAGGCTTGTGAACCGCAGGTCATGAGTTCGAATCCGCTTGGGGCTTTTGTTATTGTTTACTCAATGAAAATTTTGAAAATATCTTTTTTTATTTAGAATTACACTTTTCTCGCCTATATGACACTTATACTTCTTATCCATCATGCTATCTATCATAATCGAGTAATTTTCTGCTGATTTGAGAGAATATTTCAAGGTGTAGTGGGGCACCTTAAAAGTATATTAATTTTACTTTTAAAGTTCTGAAGTTATCTTTTTGTGACATTCCATTACTCATAAGTTTATATTTAGGCTACTGATTATAACAAGGCGGTGACGAATTTGTAAATAAAAAAAAATGATATTTTTTTTACATCTTAAAATTCTCAGAATGCACCGATTATGAACTTGACCTTCGCATTAAAAGTTTGAATTTCCTTTTTGCTCTGAAAGTCATATTAAGAGACAAAAGATGTTCACATACAAAGATGCAGACTAAGAAAGATCGAACTTGGATCGTGTTGAAGGTAAGTGTGTGAGGGAGCGACAAAGAGGTTGTCTGAAAAAGACGCGAATGTAATGTTCAGAGACCTGATATTTGGCATATTGATATGGATTAATTCATAAAATCGACCCTGAAATTTGTTGTCCAGAGTGACCGTTGTGTCGTTGAGTTCAATGAACACATTCTAAATTCGGCACTACGATTATCTCTGACAGCGGAAATAAAATGTATAATCAAGTGATCGAGATTATTGAAGATAGAAATAATATACCTGTTTTGTAATGCAGATGAATGTTTATATATTGCTGTTGATCAATTCATAAAAACAATGATTTGTCAAATTCTAGTATGCATCGGGATTAAAACTAAATCAATAATTTATATCCATTCTTTCAAAGTCAAACAATCGCGCTAGGAAAACTCTTATAAATTGTGAAATTAAGAAAACTTCCTGGTACTCAAATTTTAAAGTATTTTTTTTCAACTTTTTATTTGAATATCCACACAATATTTTTTAATGGATTTCATTCAGAAGATACGGAAGCCCGTTGGTGCCACGTAGGAAAAATATTTTATCTGGCGGCCGCCAGATAATTATTTGGCGGCCGCCACTTATTATCTGGCGGCCGCCACATAATTTTCTGGCGGCCGCCATATAATTATCTGGCGGCCGCCACATAATTATTTGGCGGCCGCCAGATAAAACCTGGCTTCCTGATGCGCGCGCATGTTTTAATGGGAGCTTTTTAGGCAGTTATGGATACAATCTAATTTATTAGTTTTATTAATTATTTCTGAAACTTGACATTAAATATCAATTGCAGAGCTTAATATTTTGAAAAACTGGTTTAGTTGAATGAATAGAAGACTTTGTTGTTAGAATCTAGAATGAATTTTATATTACTTTGTGCCTTGTATTATACATGTATGTTGTAAAACATGGTATTTTAGAGTTGATTCTGAACTTTTATAACTGAACTTAACACCCGTTCAGGAAATCTTAACATTAAAAAACCTTAACTTGAGAGGAATTTTATGTAAACATGTATAAGTAAAGGAACGCACTGCCTTCTTTATGTTTTAATTTTGGTATAAGAATTTACCAACGCAGATTAAAGTCAGCTTTATTGACCACGACAGCTAGTACAGGCAATATTATCACGAGAGCAGATCCATCTATGACTTTATAAGGATAAACTAGGATAAGTGTGTACTAGCATTCGTGGCCATAAAAATGAAACTATTCAACTGACTGTGTTGTTAAACTCTTATTCCAAATCACATGAAAGGCAGTACAATAAAAAGACCGTGATCGGCCACAGTCTCTCTGGGTAAATCAAAGTACTGAGAGTACTGAAAGGCGGGGTCTTGCAAGTTTGAATTTGTAATTGTTCACGTTTTCCTCCATTATGTTCCAAAAATTATGAGTTTGAATTAGTTGTTTCAATCTACATGTAGTATGCTAAAGTTCGGCTTTTTGCAATTGCCTGATACTTTGTCATAATTTTGCTAAATCCCGACCGGGACTGTTCTTCATAATTGTAGAAAATTGACACAACGGTATATTATGTAAAATAAGACCCCAAGAGAAATTAAAAAAAAAAACTAACCGGGAAAATCAAAACAACTATATTTAGGAATATAAGTTAAATCGTTATATTTATTTATTTTGTGATCAAAAGGAAAATCTATAAGTCGGACGGTATCTGTTATACAATGTTAATGGAAACTCCGAAAACTCTCAAACTGTTGAATTACCGAACAAAGTTAACATTTGTATACCGATAACAAGCACAGGCATCTAACGTTAGAAATATTTCATTTTTACAATAAGATTATTCCAAGTATATGGTGGCATATCTCTGCCCCCTGTGTGCATGTTATTTTTCTCTTAATTATGTTGACATGCAAGATAAATATGGTGACATGCAAGATAGTTATGTCAACATGCAACATGACTATGTTGACATGCAAGAAAACTGCAATCAAATAAGAGTTATAAAAAATCTCAAATATCGCCAACATGTGACATCCAAGATGCTAGATACGCTACCTATTGATGTCAACATGCAACTTATTTATGTTAACATGCAACTTCTTTATGTCGACATGCAACTTATTTATGTCAACATGCAATTTAGTTATGTTGACATGCAAGATAAATATGTTGACATTAACACGCGTTATGACTGCTGTGCATCTCTAAAAACAATTTGTACATAGAAAATAAAAACAAGTCTGAATTTGCCTTCTCGTTCATTGACTCTTTAGTTAATTCAACTGAATTTAGATTTTGAACAATACATTGTAAGCAAAATCTATATAAATTATACATTTTGGATTAATTGATATATAGTAAATTCAGAAAAAAAGTGTACAGTTTTATTTGAAAGTTTTACAAGTGGAGATGTCACGGCGTCCTGACGGCGACCGAGGCGTTCTTACGGAGCCTCCTCCCACGGCGTGTACCTGCGTTTCCACGGAGTTCTACTTGGCGATTATCTGCGCTCTCGCTGAGTCTCCGCCGAGCACTCAGTACCCATAAATCGCTACGATACACGATATAGTACTTATAATATAACACACACGACTGAAACATTTAAATACCCAGAATTATACAGCGTGAGTGGCCGTGTGGAACATACAATGGCTCAACAACTAAAACATCGCAGGCTCGAACCCAGCAGACAACAATTATGTTTTTACATTTAACCTAAAAGAAATTTGTGTAATCTTCAAACAGATATGTAATCCAGCAATTCTTTTATTAAATTATTAAATTTTTTCATGTACACTGCATTACTATTTTATATTTTAATGCTAAATATTTTCTCGATTTCCCATTGTAGTTGCTTTCTCATTGCATGCATGTGCACACAGCATGCTTTTAATGTTAACTAAATTTTAGAAAGTAGTACTGTATTAGACTGTGCATTAAATATATAGCTACATGCTATTCATATTGTAATGTCATAAATAGTGTTGCAATTCTAATAAATGAAAGTTATAATGAAAACAGTATTGTTTGATTGTTCTTTGTTAGTGACAATACTGTTTTCGAATGTGCACTGAATAGAGCAATGTCATATTGTAATGACATGTAGTATTTTAATTCAGCAAAAAAATATCATGATGTAACACAGTATTGTTTGATTGGTCTGTTCAGAGCTCTGGCTTCTTTGGAGCTGAGATATACTGTATTACCCTTGTTTGTCAGTCTGTCTGTAACAAATTTTTGTAATATTTTCTTGGCAATTTTGAATTTAAACTGCATGACGCTCTTTGTTTAGGTATACCATATGGTGGGATTCAATTTTGTACCAATCATTAATCAACGTCATGCTAAATGACTTCACTATTGAGCATTGGCTCACAGCAATCTTGTTGTGACATGTTATTAAACTTTTAAACCACTCTGTATTTACAACCCCAATACGAAGGAAAAGGGGGTATACTGATTTACCCTTGTGTGTCTGTCCGTCTGTAACAAAAATTTCTGTCGCATTTTTTCTCAGCACTTATTTATTTCAGGTGCTTGAAATTTTAACACACTTTTTGTTTAGGCGTGTCATATCGTGTGATATATTTTTGTACCAATCGGATGTCAACTTCCTGTTAAACGTTGACTTTGCTTATTTTGCATGTTCACGTCACATTCACATCAGAGCGGGGGTATCAGTAGTGAGCATTGGCTCACAGATATCTTGTTTGTGGCATGTTTGTTAACTTTTATACAATAATGTATTAGAATGAGCACTGAATAGCCATTTCATATTGTTATGCTACATATGTATAAAGTGTTTGAATTCTGCTATGGATGTCTTGATGTAATACAGTATTGTTTGAATATTCCTTTCTTTTGAAATTGTGGTGCTATTCAACTTCTTGACAGTACTGTTCATGAATTTTTGAGTATGCATTTCCGGAATATAAGTATTAATGAATTCAATTTCTTATGTTATTGTGTCAAAAATGTTACATTTTAAATTACTTATATTTTTTTTTAATTTCATTCTTTTTTTCCCTTTAATTAATTATGTACATGTTTTCCTTAATTTGGACATAAATGGTAACCATGACAACAAAGCATCGTTCCAATTGACATAGCAAATGTTTACAAGTGGTTCATATTAGTACTATAAAATAAAGTCTTTAAACATGATACATTTATTCAAGATATGTACATGTAATTTTATTCACATTCAAACGAAATAGGAATTTTATGTAACCTGTGACCCTATTTATATATATTAATAAGATGATCAATGATTTAGTTTTTTTCTTTCTTTTTTATTATAAAAGGGGGAATGGTCAAACACTAACCTTAGTTAGGTACTTTTAAACTTTTTATATTGATTTTAAAGATTTTTCACCGGACTTACAGTTGCAGTACATCAAAAAATAAATATCACGTTTTTATAAAACGAAGACATTGGCCATGAATGGTAACCATGGCAACAGATCATTATTTTCAATGAATACAAGATAATTAAAACTTTTTTGTTAATTTGTTGAAACAAGCCCAAAAACTCTGTTGTGGGTATTTTTTTTTTTAATTAATTGAAATACTCGCAAAATAGCATTTTTCGTGACCTTTGACCTTATTTATTTATCTTGGATGATCACTGAACTATATTTTTTTGTTTGTTATCAAAAGGTCTAGGTATGTTCTTATTCTGTTTGGTAAGCTATGAAATATCTTGATATTTAGATTTAGATATGTTTACTTAATTTGCACCTGTTGTTATAGTATTTGTTGTAAAAATTCTCAAAATCTAGAAGGTGGCCATTATTGGTTTCCATAGCAACATACCGTTTAAAACACGGAATATTAGTGCAAATTATCTGATTCTTTGGTTTTAGTTAACTGGTTTATCTGAAATGTATTTTAAAAGAAAATATTATCATTATCTTTAGAATTGTTTCTTTTTAGCAACAAATTGCGTTTTTTCAGACGGTTGATACGCCCCTTTCTGTACGCCCGAGGTCTAAATTTTGGGCACTGACCTATATTTTTTTTATGACAATGTATGAAGTCAGTGCTCTAAAATAAATAAAAAAGCATTTCATGAAATCGGGGATGAAAGAAATTTGAGGAATAAGAAACCTTAAATATAAACAACTTTGGATGGTTTGTCAATAATTATTAAGATAATTTGTTGATTGCTCCGATGAGTCCAATCTCAGTCTCAGGGGTTAAGCGTCATTTAATTATTGCAAAGTTATGGTGTAATTTCTCAACGCTATTAAAAAATTTAGAATTGTTAAAGCAATAATCGAAATATTTCCTATCACTGTTCAAGGTGGGCTTGACCTCTCGCATCTCCCCTCCAACCACATTACCCCTAAATTGCATATGGCGGGGCACGGCAAGACGGATGCTGCTCTAAGCCCCCATCCACTGTCGTGGTGGCGGAGAACCCAAACAAAAGTGCTCTAGATCTTAGTAAACCACTCCCGGATGTAGTCTTATGGCGTATTGAACGGCTTTTCTGGGACATTGAAAGACATTTGAACCCTTAACCTTGGCATTTCCCGGAGTCAAGGTCATTGATTAAAGATTTGATGTGTTTGATGATTTGATATAATGAACTTTGACCTTGAGTCTTGCACCTCCCTGGATTAAGTCACTTATGCATTTTAGGAAAGCATTTTGACCTTGAATCTTGTACATTGTAGCTCCTACATTACGACCAAAATCACTATAGAGTGGATGATGATACAGTTGTACTTTTTTGTCTTGCTGTTTGAATTAAGTCTACATCGGATTGCTTTGAAAAAAAATAAGATCAGTGTAAAATACCAGAGGTGCTATTCATCACCAAATAAATATTAACAAATTTTTTCAGTGTTCACTTACATTAATTTTATATCTAATATTGTGGTTTCATTAATATTCAAGAGTATCAATTTTCGTGGATAAATTAAAAATCACAGTTTCAAGGATATGTAAATTCGTGGCTATAGACCCTATCAATACAAAATGTTAATGGAAAATGCACTTCAATGAACATTTTATTTGATGGATTAACTTAACAACGAAATCCACGAAAATTTGTATTCAAAGAATATTGATGAAACCAGAGTATATTAACTTACCTAAATATTTTTTTATTAAATAGTTTTAAGAAACAGTTAATAGTTCATTTTAATGGCACTTTAATGAGTGTAGTTTAAATGTGGGACTTGCAATTGTTGAATATACTAATTGTTATAAGCGGAAACCAATGAATCAAAATATCAACACATACATTTCATTATTTTTTAGAAAAGTTGCATTCTTCTTTGTAGTCCTAAGAAATAGTTGGAAACACATGAAAATGGAAAAAAAACTTTTGTTGTGCATGTATTCTTTACTATCACAATGAATAAAATCACAGCCAATATCAGAATTAATATCACAGACAAGGTTACATTTAGAAGAACAATGATCTAAAGAGAACAACGATCTAAATACATGTAGCTTCACCTTCCTCAAATTCTTCATTTCGTTTTATAGTTCCTATACCTTCTTGTTTATGTTGCAAGCATTTCATAATGTATTTCATACGATTTTGAATAATTAATCTGCTTGTTACACGTAGCTCAAATGTTCAAGAACTTGTTTCAAAATTGGTTTACATTTTTTAAGGAAAATATGTATATTTACAATCATAACTAATTCTAACGTTAAACAGTATGAATTTATCCAATAACGGAAGAACAGATTTTATTATTGGTACTTGTGAGTAAGCAGCTTTTTCGAGATTCCGAGTTAAATGTTATTAATTGTACATCTTTTAAAAAAGAGGCTTACGAATTATTTTGACGAAATATATATTATACATGAAAAGTGAATGAAAAGTCTACAAATAACAATATCCAATAGTTTACATCTACAATCATATCTATAAGTAAATACCATTTAACATTCAAAATAGTCCAAATATTGATTGATATATAAAGTATAATAATAATTAATAATAGATAAATGATATCTAAATCACGCACCTAATAAAGTACAAGTGTAAAAAGTGGGCTATTTGAGTTTTAAGACCAGTTAGACCTTGGCCGAATCAGACACGACTAAACTACATGCTGGGAGGAGGCATGGAGTTAATGAACCCCTGGTATCCCCCGATGTAGTTAGGGTCCGGCATGTCGTCGTCATGGTTACTCTCTCTGGCGTCATCACTGTTGTTGACGTCACTGTTATGATCGTTGTTATCATTGTTTCTGTTATTTGAGTTTGAATTGGATCCTTGGGAATTACCGGTGCCATTTTGTGGCTGTATTGCCCTGTCATGTAGAAAAGAGATTGGTATAAACAATTTCATAGCAAATATGTCAATTTTACTAGAAGGAATTAGGCAGTTTTTCTATTCATTTTCTATTACAAAAAACGGCAAGAAGATAATACATTTTTAACCATGACCTTAAGTTTCAAGAAATGACCGTGGGTCGTGACACGCCCTAAGGCCATTATAATTATAATCAATCTTTAACGAAGAAAAAATAGTGTAATATCCTTTATAAGGAACTTCCAAGGTTTCTTACTTAAGGAAGATATAAACCAATTATGTACTTTTTATTCCAATGACATTGAACTTCTAGGGTTAGAGTGTAAACAACATATCTCTAGGTCATGGTTTCGGATCCATATGGGGCTTGTAGAATTTCCATCTCAAATTTTAACAATAATTTCTGAAAAGTTATTATTTCTGTTTGGCACCTTATACTTCAAATGACATGGGTCTTAAATAATACAAAAAAAAAAACATTTTAGTCCCCACCTTATTATCTAAGTACGGTAGTTTTCGTATGATTTACATGATCGATAGGTGCCAATTTCCCTAAGTACAAATATGCTCAAGTACTATTATTCAAAGCAATAATTTGATTGAAAAATTAAGAGATCTTGGACACAAATAATTTATATCTTCTGCCAAAAAACGCAATGGATTAAACTTCATCGTAGGAGCCAAAAGACCGAGAGAGAAAAAGCGTTTTCAAATATTTTCATAGTCATAATAAGATTTTTTTAAATATTTCAAATATCATTCATAGCATAAATATAATGGAAAATCGATGTAGAAAATTATAGTCGAAGATTCTCTTGATCGAATTATTGGTCGAGTACTCGTATACATCCCTGTAGATAACTATCAAAAATGGAACTAACAAAGATGATGTTGTTTTCTGATCGTGTTCCTCATACATAAACAACAGGTTTAGTGGCAATACAAATTATCAAATTCTAGTTAGAGAATTCGACTTTAATCACCCAGTTGGTCGTTTTAATTTTTTACACACATTTACACTTTGTGTGTTACTTGCCCTACCAACACAAATACTGTTGTTTATAAATAAGAAGCAAAGAGTGCTTTAAAGTTTTATAAGACAACTTTTTGCGGATAAAACTTTTATAAATCATGTCATGCACTTTAAAATTAAGAATAAATGGTGTCAAAAATTTAGCAGACTAACGTCGGCCAGAATCTATTTCAAAATAAATCGATGATGGATAAAAGATTGGATACTTGTATTTTGATAGAATAGTCAGAAGTTGTGTACAAATGTATTTATTAGCCCAGTCCTTGGAAGATAGATAGGTCGTCAAATTCCTGTGTTTGAATCAGTTGCTTAGAATAAATTATTATAATGGTTTTATTCTAATGAATTGCATAGTATACATGCAATTTCAGGGGAGGGGGAGATACCTAATCGTTTTTTAGTAAACAAGAGGTCAACAGGATTTGACGGCCACCCGAGTACCATAGCTCTTAGATTGTCATGTCCAGGGAGTATCATATGTCTGCATTTTATTCATTAATACAATTGTTTTTCTTTTAACTCTGACTACCGCCATATCAGTTGTCGATTTCTATTATTACACTAATCTACACAGAAAGCACTATTTATGCTACACCACATTCAGGTACAGTAAAATCTCGGTTTTTGGTTTTTCTCCTACCTGTGCAGGAGTAAAGAAGAGTTTTTAAAAAATTGCATATCTGGCACCACCTTACAAAATACCCGGGTGGTACATGTAAATAAATGAATATCACAATTTACATTTTTCTTACCATAGAGATGCTTTACACCAAAAATGGTAACAATTGACATCTTTTCAAAAAGGAGTTTAATGGACGATGCACAACGACGGACGAAGATCAATGACAATAGGTCACCAGAGTGACTCAGGTGACCTTAAAAGAGGACATGATGAACATATAACATCGCATTAAGATCTTTCGATTGTCGTCTATGGGAGCATTACGGAATATATTACCGTTATCGGTTATAATATTAGTGTTATGTGATGCTTGATTTCGCCAATATTTTTTAATTTAACTTGACATGTGTTTTATACATTTTAAGCTATGAAAAGTGAAATGACACTAATGTTTAACAATTTATAGAGGGTAGTTTGAGTTGAAATCGCTGAATTCAATGAAAAAAAGATAAAACCGTACATAGGAAAAGATGACAGTTTTCAGTGAGTTTGCACCATAATTTTAAAAGTTAGAGACGTTTTGTACTTATTCATGGCTGAAACATTTTATCAAAATTCACTCTAAATGTGATGGTTTTCAAACTGGCCAGTTTAGATGGCCTTTAAATGTTAAAATACACAAATAAAGGATTGCGATTAATTTCTTTATAAAATTGCTTTATTATATAGAAATCAGTAAAAAAAAATTATGTTTGATTGGAGAGCAGTCGTCGCCATAACTGCCTTGATAGTGTACCTGCATGTTAGTTCCTACAGCATGAATAAAATATTTGCAACATACCAATATCTAAGTTCAATTTGAATGTTTACATATTATTCGTCAAATTTAAACAAATATTTCACAGATTTAACCATACAAATATCAAAGGTGGAGAAACCTTAAGGTTACCTTCAACGCCTGTGAAAGTAGAGATACTATATGGCCAAATTGGCTCGGACCAAAACCCTTAACCCCTGACCCAAGAGCCATATATTTTTACAATTTCAGTAGGAGGTGTCATTGTCGTCATAACAATGCAATTAGTTTTTAAAGCACAGGTGGAAGGAGAAGAAATATATTTTAAAAAATTTGGCCCTCTTTGCATATTAGGCCCCGCCCATGAGAAACCAGGCTTTGTAATGTCATAAATTTCACGATTCACAACTGACCTTGTAGGTTTGAAGAAAACGTTAACACTGGGCGCCCTTGATTTAGCTTAACTGGATGTACAACTGGATTTACATTGGTGTAAACATTTTGTTTTGTATATCAAGTGCACTTAAATGGTGTAGTGTACTTGTACTAGAGAAGTTATAAATAAATATGGCGGAAAGGGGTGCTGTTTTAAAACTATACACGCTATAATTTGCGTCAATTTTGAATAAAGGGGAAAATGTATGTGTTTGATTACTAATTAAAGTTACTTTTATTCTGTTAATTATAATGCTCAATCTGATCACGTAACAAATATATCAAATATTAAACAATAAAAAATATTTATTTTCCTGCCAGGAAAGTAATGCCTCCTCGTGAATATCAATCTATCACGTGATATCGACAGCTAAATTTAGCCTATCATACCAAAACTGGTGAAGGGTCAACATCTTCATAATTGTAATAGTTTCACAAAGGAAAGGATTTTTTTAGAACAGCATAAATTTATCCGATATACGAGTACAAACAAAAGAAAAAAATACAAGCCTGTGAGTAGATATCGAATACTTCCTTTAAAAAAATGACGTAGACCTGTGTTTTCCCCTATGTGCTATTTATAGATTATATAAGTGTTAATGCAGAAGTAAGGGTATCGTGAATGACAAACGTATTTTACTCATTACACATGTATGTATTTCAAATTAACAACTGTTAAGCATATTAAAAATCAAGTTGGATATTTAATTAGGCAAACAATAACGACCACCTAGTTCTCCGCGGACATGCGAAATGAGGTCGGTTTGCTCTTCCTTCATCAATATTCCTGAAAAGCCTATTTTCCTGGCAGGAAAATTAACAATTAAAAATCTATATCTTTGAAACGAGATGGAATTCACCCTTGTAATTTACAGACTAAGGATAACTTTTATAAGTAGACAAACACATGCGTTTTCACTGTCATTCAAAATTGACGTAAATTATAGCGTGTATAGCTTTAACAGACAATCTGTTGTTCAGCGACAATGCAAGGCTTTTTTCTCATATATATGCAATAAAATAAAGGCATTTAAATTTAATTGCTTTCATACAAAAGACAACTTAATTGCAACTTCCAATCCGTAATATTACTTTAAATCATTTCTCAAGTTTCTAATCAAAACATTTGTCCGCCATATTGGTTTCACCTAACAACACATGCCCCTGACTCGATGTAGAAAAGTGCAAACCAAACCGCTACTCCACTGCACTTGATTTACAAAAGTGTACACGCTGTACACCTTTTTGGAAAATAAAGCGCGCCCATTGTAAAATTGTTAACGGGAGGCTGATGACAGAGGACGCACGATGACAGACGAAGACTAATAGGTAAACTAAGTGTTTCAAGTCGTTTAAAAATTGAGTCAAAAAGCTTTTTAATATCATCTAAGTCTAGAACCTTTTACATGTGTTGGCCATAGTAAAATGCTAATAGGATTTTTTTCATGCATATAACCGTTTTTTCACTGCATCGATTTAATCAAAATTATTAAACGGTTTATAAGACATTTACAAATTAACATTTTTACAAGGGATTTCATCAGATTTTTTTTATTTTCGTCAAGAAATTTTCTGTTGTGAATAAAGTCTGGTTTTTAACCGACATGCAATAACAAGGCATCAGTTACTAATAAGTCAGTGAAAATAGAAAACCAAAACTTAAAAAAAATTTTAAGGGGACTTACTTTCTAGTCAGTAATTTAAAGGCGGCAACTCCTGCAGCGGCGCCCACAATGCCTGCTACCGCCACAGCTGCCGCTTTCCAGGTCGACACAGAACAGGTAGGTTTGTTGTTCATTAAAAGGCATTCTCTGAGAACTCCACAGCTCAGCTTGTCACAATCTAATGCCAAAGAATAAATTATTTCAGTTTGATAAATCCTAGACCGTAAATTCGATTGACAGTTCTTAGAGGTACGTTTTATGACATTGAAAATATAATAAATTGAGGCGCACACAAAGATGCGCTGGTTTAAATTATAAATGCAACTTCCTGACACTTCTCTACATGATATCTCCAAACAACCAAATTATATCTATTTTAGATATGTAATATTTAATTCTAATTTTTTCCCATCAATTTACTGATCTAAAAGGTAATATGCATAAATGTATATATTACAATAAGCAACTTTTGTTACGTTTCAACTTTAATACTCTTAGGCCACACAAAGTTGATTTCTTGGTCTTCGGATTCTATGCCAAAAAAATATTTGGGCGAGCGGGTGATTATTTAATTTTAGAGTTTAAAAAAGGAAATTTGAAAATTTTTGGGCGACGTAAAAGAAGGGCAAGCGATTACATTTTATTTTTAAAATGTCATTTTTTCCGTTGGTATACATGTAAAACGGTGACTGTATTCGCCCTTGTATCAGACCCTCCTGATCGTCAATTTTATTCACACATCGGGCATTATTTACTTGTAAACCTTGCTTACAATCTACCAGGAATTTATTGGTATGACCAAAATAAAAAAGCACACTCATGACCAAAAAAAAGAGAACCAAAATGAAGCGAAAACGGTACTAAAATTCTGGGTGAGGAATTTTTTTTAATTAATATTATTGTTTTAAAAGCCCTTACGTACGTCCGCACGGATCCAGCGATCAAGAAATCAAATAAGTGTGACCTTAAGTATACTTTTCGTATTTTTCAGCACGGAGGCCCTACATTTTACATTTGTACAAAGATACCTTCATTAGCATACACAACTAAATGTATAGCTGCTCTGGGCCTTGTTGTTACATTTGTACAACGATACCTTCATAATACACAACTAAATGTATAGATGCTGTCATCCTTGTTCCGTGCGAATTGTAGACGTAGCACTGGTACCTTCCCATATCGGCTGCCTGGACGTCTTTGATAGTAAGGGAGGGGTTCTGTGGAGTCCCCCCTATATATTTCCCAGACATACTGGTTGATATGAAGATGTGATATGTATATGAATACCATTTCACCATTACTACTGGTGGGTATGATGCCGAAAAATTGCATGGCAATGTCACGTTGTTGCTCGCATTTACAGAATATGTGTAAGATCCCATCGGTACCAAATTTGGATAACCTGTTCAACAAAGTTAAGAAATTTATATAATATATTGGAAAATCTTTCCAAGTGAAGCCGCGATCAAAGAAGAAGATATATTGTCTTTTAATATCAGCCATAAATTCCAAAGTTGTTTAAAATATCATTTTTTTTCTATGAAATACACCATCTTGAATATGCGTGCATATATAGTACCAAGTTATACACTTTTATCATGTTTTCAAAAGAAAGGATAATGACGTTAACTTATTTTCACATTGTCTAATTAGGTAACTCTTATATCTGTTATATATTCTTTATTTCTAGGTTCTCTTATGAAAATAAATGTTTCATTTCAATTTTTGTGATATTTTTAAAAACACTTTCATATATAGCAAAATATGACTGAAACTGCACCTAAATCTTTATATGGAAATTATTTGTTGCTATTCAGACTTCTACATTCTATGTGTTAACATTTTAAAAAAAATCTCTGTTCTTTAAACCTGGCCTCAGATCCAGATGTATCATAGTTGCACTCTGGCCAATTCCTGCCGTATTTTGCGCCTGACATCTGTAGTTTCCTACATCCGTTACTTGAAAGTTCTTTATGGTCAGATAGGTGGTACCGCTAGCGCTGTAATTCGAAGTATCTCCAGTGTTTACCACTGATGTGACACCATTTTTCTGGTATAACCAGGTGATGGAGTAGCTCGTTGGACTTGAGACGTGACAATCAAGTTTAGCTGTAGACCCTGGCGAATGTTGAACACTACTATGAGGCCCTAGCCTTACATCGGGCAAACCTGCAGTTACAAAAGTGTAGCAGTTTGTTAAACGAATATATGACTCATAACCTACCCCGTAATCAATAGAGATATCAAACACTACAATTCTGTATTAAAATCATAGTAACTTATTTCATGATCTTATCATTAATCATTAGAAAACAAATTTGAAGATGGGTGGATAAGGCGTGTAAAATGCCCATACACGGTCGGACAGGCGACCCAAAAATTAAAGTATCAACAAATCTAATGGGTTTTTTTAAATAATTTAAAACAATATATATTTAACGAATCATTGATTTGTAACCTGTAAGTATGTTCAATACTCGGAATATGTTGACTCAAACAGGCGTATACGTATCAAAACCTGCAAATATTGTCATTTTTTAGAACTTCAAGGCATTTTCTTTTATAGGTTGGGTCTGTGCTCCATATTTTTCTCATAGTCCAATTAAGGTCTAATGGAAAACAAACAGATTTCAATCAACAAAAACGTGGAGAGATGACCCACTATACATTAAAAATATCATTTTGTATCCCAACAACTGAACGTATTGAAAAATTATACAAGTCCGGTAATTCGTGATCTAGCCACACATAATATTAAAAAAGCCGCCTTTATTGTGTCTGAAATGGCTCAGTGGTTAGAGTACCTGGCATAAGCTAACCGTATATATCTAGGGTTTTTATGTTACAGGTTCGATACCACCAAATTTTCCGACAATATTGTCTTCCGTCTTCAGCGGAAGACCCTTCTATTATTCTTCGGTTTCTTTTTCAATTCTATTATTATTAGGGTCTTCCGTTTCAAACGGAGTTTAAAAATTGATTTTTCCGGAAATTTTGATTCCGCGTCCTTGGTTTAAAAAATAGTGTAATGTTCAAAGTAAAATTAACTCGTACCAAAAATAAATGTTAAGTCGTCCTTGAACGCATTCGGATCTTTTTGTTAAGTCGATCTTGAAATCAGAAAGGGTTTTGTTAATTCGTACTTAAAATCATTCGGATTTTGTTAAGTCGTACCAGGAATAATTCGATTTTTTCATCCTTTTATCTTAGTTACTCTTGTTATTGGTTAAAGAGCTCTGCTTCTTACAGGAACTTCCAGCTTTACTTCCGACATTAACGGAAGATCCACTCGTTGCTTTGCAACGAGCTTTGCTCTAGTTATTATTATTATTCGGTTTTTTTTCCTTACACATTTCGTGCAGAAGATTTCTCGGCGATTACTCGTTCGATTTCCTTTAAATTTTCAGTAAAGATGCCCCGCCGTCTAAAGTTTGTACCGCCGGAATTCTTTTTAGATTCACTTCCGTTCGGAAGTTATCGTCATTTTACGATTTTTAAAAGTGAGATTTGATGACAGGTTTTTCAAAAATGAGTAAAGATATAAGGCTGACATTTTCAGAGATGATAGACCTACTGTATTTCTGGTGCGACACACTCAAGAAAATGTCTGCCGTCACTTCCTTTCGTCATAGGAAGAAAATTTTAAAAATTTAATTTTTCGACTTTTTTATTTTTCAATATTTCTTTTTTATATTTTAACAGTTGGTAGTGACCCTCTTACTGATTCAAAATATGTAATTTGTTTTAAAATCGATCTAGGCGTTCTCGAGAAATTAAGCGTCAAAGTCCTGAAGCGAGAGCCCGAGTACATTTGTAGCTCAGTCCATAGAGTTGTGGACATGGCTCAGGCGACCCGGGTTCAAGCCCCGAGTGCCGACATTTTTTTTTCTTAATGTTTTGCATAGATTAACAACTTCGTGTTAAAAGTCGTCTTTTCTACTCAAAAATCGGACGGAAGACCCACTCGTTGCTCGCAACGAGAACAATCTAGTTTTTCTTATTTTTTTGTTAAATATATTAAAAACTGACTATAGTTAGAAATTTGCTTTTGCAAAGTTGTATTATAATATATTTGAATAGATTTAATTGGGGAAAAATAAATTTAAAATTGTATTTCACTACTAAACCGAATGGACATTTGTGCCATCTTATTCCCCCATCTTCAAATTTAGAAAACTAAAACTTTATCTGTGATTTTAAAATGTGAAGCTACATACAGCAAATAACTCTCCAAACCATACTAAAAAGAGTCTGAAAAAAAGTCATTTAAGCATTAAATCATCATTTTACGAAGTATGTAGCATCATTACTGCAGCGGTACACACACACATATTGAGTAACGCGCGTTTGCGAGAAATGTATATGCACATGAATACTGTTGCAGTTACATGTATGAGACTATATATAGACTGATTCGATGACAAAATATCATAACGTCTTTATCAAGCGTTGAAATACGTTTTTGATCTGCAAATGCCGATTCAAAGGAAAAGGAAAGTAAAAAAAAACATATTTTAAAAAGAGATGTTTGTAAAACACGTATGCCCCCCTCCCTTAGAAACATCTGCGAAAAAAATGAACGGAAACTACATATAAATAAAATTCCAAGGCAAATAACTCTGTCAAAGAATGTTTGATTGCACCGAAAATTAAATTTGACCTAGATATTATTATGATATACCTGTATACCAAATTTCATTTCATAATGTGCATCCTATGCGAAGAAAATGAACGGAAACAGCAAATAATTGAAATATTTCTACGCCCAAGGGGCACAACTCTGTTGAAAATTGCTTCATCTTATCCAAAATGGAACCTGACCTAGATATTATTATAATAAACCTGTATATTCAATTTCATTTCAATATGTGCATTCTTTGCGAAGAAAATGAACGGAAACTGCAAATAATTGGAATTTTTCTACGTCCAAGGGGCACAACTTTGTCAAAAAATTCTTAATCGTACCCAAAATTATATTTGTCTAAGATATTATGATATACCTGTATACCAAATTTCATTTTTTAATTATGTGCATTCTGTGCGAAGAAAATGAACGGAAACTGCAAGGAATGGAATTTTTCTACGTCCAAGGGGCACAACTCTGATGCGATCGTTCCCAAAATTGAACTTGACCTAGATATTATTATGCTAAACCTGTATACGAAATTTCATTTCAATATAGGCATCCTTTGCGAAGAAAATGAACGGAAACTGTTGGTGGACCGACCGACAGACAACAGCAAAGCAATATGCTCTCCCGTCTTCGAAGAGGGTCATAATTATAAAATGAAGTGGTTTAAATTACAAATGTATGGTTTAAATGCTGTTTTGAAGATTAACTACATAATTTAGCTTTAATGCACGACTGAAGTTAGAGAAATCGCATTTACTCGAGGTTGACAAGATGTAGAACTCTTTTGTATTTAAACTAAAACAATAACCTTTTTAACTTTAATCCATCTATTTCAGTTTGGTTTACATGTACAATGTACACAGTGCACTTAAACCCGCTGAATATATACAATAAAAAAACACCGAGTTATGCCTTTTTCTGCTATTCAAATATCCGACGAACCAAAATTGACAATGTTTAGGCTCACAAGTCAATCTAAAGAATAAATATATATGTATTCATAAATATATGCATTTTTGTTAAATAATTAACATCTATTAATCTGCTGTTATTCAATGTTGTAAAAGATCTCGAGAAATACTTTTATTTTAAGTCAAGCTCTCCGCTAACTAAATAAGAAGGTTATAATTGTAATTGGGGTGTTTAAAATACATTCTCTACTTTTACAATATTATGCTATGCTATGGTATGCGATTTAAGTGATATACTATGAGATTTCAATGCCGTGTAATGAGATTTGTATGCTATCCTATGAGGAATTATATTGAAGGGTTCAATGATATGGTATGGTATGGTATGACATTCCAACAAAAACGCCTCCTTACACGGAAGAGTTTTAAACATTTAAAAGTAAAACTATTAGAAGCAAAAGTTACCCACTAATCTGCAATGTGAACATTTATTCTTTTTTAATAAAAGCATTTTAAACCGAGTTAAAACCATGTTCTATGTTATGCTATGGTATGATATGACGAATAAGAATCTATGAGATTGTATGCTATGCTATGAGGTTTCAGTACTATGCTATGGTGTATGTTGTAAAAGATATGCTTGAAATGACTGTACTAATTATGTCGAGACATTTTCTTTGATTGTTACGAAACTTTGCATCCGTTGACAATTGCCAAAACTACACGGAGATTCCTCGAACACTAATCTCCGATTTGAGATTTCAACGTTCATGCTCCGTTTGAGGTTGGTTTGCAATTTAGAGGAATGTCAAATACAAAAGAACGGTCTCAAATTGATACGGTTTCAAAATTTCCATAGTTTGCCGTTTAGATCAAATATCATGACTTGCTAATACTGACGCTATGTTGATTAAACAAACCGGAATAGATGGTATGACGTCATAGATTAATTTTCAATGGCAGCTCCCATAATGGCGGAAATTTAAATTAATCGATCGATTTGTTTTATTTATTCATTGTTCCAGGGAAAACAAATATGCTTTACAAATAAACAATGTAGCAGTTGATGATTATTTGATTTATTGTACAACATAGTTTTGTCCCCTTTTAAGTTAGATAATTCCATCTGAGGCACAAGCGGCCTTGATTCCACATCGCCTAAGCAGTAATATGCAAAAGTAAGCACTTCTGTTTTATGCCATTAAATAAAAACACATTGGAAAGGTAGTACAGTAAACCTTGAATTTTTTTTCGAATTTCTACACATATAAACGTCAAGCCCCTTCATTATTTACGTTTAATGAAAGATTTCTAAAAATTCTCTCTAAAATTCTATTTTAAAATTCAACGTCAAATTCCACTTAATCCTACTTTTGAGATTAATGATTTGACACTTCTAGAAGAAGACTTTTCAAAAATGCCAACAAGTCCTCAATGATTCATAATTATCTCCCCTCGAAAGAGGGTATGTCCTTTCATTTAAAAAAAAAATTGAATACGCTTCTTCTACGATTACTTTGTGTCTAGTTTAATAATTAAAATTGGCCTACCAATTCTGGTAAAACAATTTAGAAAACATGAAAAATTTAGACGGCCAGAGAGACAGACAAATAAGTTTTCAGCTAAGGGGAGCTGATACGAATCAAAGTATTGAAAGCCGGGCTCTTTTTGGTGTGTCTTTATGCATATTGTGTAGTATTGTGGAAAATTCATTCGCATTGTATGTGTCAAAAATGCATAGTCTTGTTTTTAAAACACGTTATTAATAAGAAAATTTTAAAAGATGGATAATTCTGTCAATTTTTTTTTATAAAGAATGAAATGCCAACACTTTTGACAAAACGTGGCTCTTTGTGTAACTATCTGGTATTGCGGAAGCTTTTACTTTGACGCTGTTTGGTTTTATGTTTACTTTTAAAGTTACTTTTTTGAAGCTATTTATAGTTACATTGGCAATTTGTCTGCCTACGGCCAGGACTTTCAGCAGAGCCCGGTTAAAACGATATTAAATCACCACACAATGATTTTGAACTCTTGGTTTGTGTCTGTGTAACCAGATAGCCATGCTTTGACCTTGATTTGTTGGTATAGTTATTACAAATTGGTCACTATGATACTTATATTTGGTAAGATTCTGCGCAATGAAAAGTGGTAAGGATAAATAACAGAATGAAATTGTTGACCTTTGTAGCACTGCGTAGTATTCCTGAATGATGTTGTACAACCAGGTACAATAATGTCCAAATTGGGAGTTTATAAATAAGTTTGAAGAGTCTGTGTCTGCATAGATAGGTCTTGTACTCTATACTGAGTTATGTTTCGCATGTTTTATATATTCTTTGTAACCTTTTGAACCATGAACTCATGTAAACTTTTATATATGACCTTTTAATATTGTACTTAAGCAATGCGCCATACTCAGGAGACTCAAAGCCTGCATCTCAACAATCTTAGTCTTAAATGTTGTTATTAAATCAAGTACACAATTCGGGCACAGTAAAACCCAAATTAAAAATACAAGTTATCAACAAATTGTCATTATTGGCGATCCTGTGTCTGCAATGAAGGCCCATAAAGCAAGTTAGCAATGTGTTGCTTTTTCCATCTATTTAACCTTTGCACCTTAAAGCCACGTAAGAACGAAAGTATTATGCGTAAGCGATGTCTCATACCCTGGTGGGGGACTCAGAGACCCGGGACTCGGAGACTCAAAACCTGCATTCATACTCTTAGATAAACAGTTCTGACAGTTTTGTTTCTTTAATATTTAGAGAAAAAAAATATAACTCTGGAATTTGAACACTAAATTTTCACTTATGGTCATCGTAGATGGGCCGAACTGTCATAAGTGAAATGATATAGTCCCCTGTAAAATGATGTTTGATAGAATTTCTTATTTTGGGGTTTATAATTCTATTTGAGATTTTTTGATAGAACTTAATTATTTAAAAAAGGCTCAGAATTTTTTTAGTATCAATTTGGATGTGAAATTGGGGATTTTGATTTAGATTTTGAATAAGAGATCTTTGATTTGGACTGCTTTTAATTGATGTTGTAACTGCTTGATAAACAACAATTGGACTTGGTGATTCCTAAGTTGAGTTGAACCTCAAGGAGATCAAGAAGACGAACGGCTTACATCTGAAGTTACATAAAGATATGCGACTTCGAATATGTCGTCTTAAAGTTGATTTTTTAACATGGGTATATCTATATATCTTAGTATGTTGTATGAAGAAATACATTACACATTGACTACTAAAATTGGAAATTTTGAAAAGCGGGTACAATACATTGCAAAACAAGAATACTGCTAAGCAGGCATCCATAATTACCACATTTTGTTTGTTGTGTACAAGTTCATTAAGAGCGTTTTCTTTTGGAACTCGAGTTTTCACTCTATATACCCACCTCTTGATGCTCATGCACAAATCAGGACGAACGGAAAAATCAACTCTATGTACTCTCCAAAATGGAGGTTGTCAATAACATTATGCACCGTAAATTTGAATATTTAAATTTCGAATAAAAATGAGATGTGTATGTACTTTTTCATTAATTTTTCCTTAAAAACATCAAATTAAATTATATAATACTTCATATTGTTGTGTTTACACTAGCATTTGAAAGTTGTGTTCCCCATTTGTACATTTTAAAAAAGGAACATCAGGTGTCGGTAATGAACTTAACTTTAAAATTAATTTTGTTATAAAGAGTTCTTACAATTTTTATAAGAATCAATAACTTTTATATAAATCGAAAATAGAAACATCATACCTTACTCGGTATCTGTACACTGTTTTTGAAAGACGTTTAGATAGAATTCGTTGTAAAACAAACAAATAGTAAAATATAAAATAATTATTTGTTTCAATTTTTCTTTAACTATGTACAACATATGTGGGTTTTTTTTATAATTACTTACGTACTCAACGATATAATACGTAAATTTAAAATCTTGAAGTCGTCTGGTGCATCCGTGTCCGCCATGTTGGAGAGTCCTTACCCTCCTTAGATAAAGTAAACTCTCGCTGTTTATCTCAAAAACTCGCGACTAGATACCAAACTCGAGTTCCAGAAGAAAACCCTCAATGTTATATACTTTAGATTACGTTGGGTATCTCGAGAAATGTTTTACTGATAATTTTAATCAAAGTAGTGAAGAGCTGGCGGGAGTTGATTTTATTAACCGGGTTTTCAAACGGAAAAATACGGTTATTAAAATAGTGAAAATGTCGGGGCGGCTGCCAAAAGGGTATCCTCATTGTATGGATAACTCCTCTTACAGTTTTCAAGATAGGAAATTGTTCTTTTGCAGATCAGTTGAACATATACCAGAGGTACGTGTGCATAAATTCAAACATTGTTCTTGGTCAAGTTTGATATTGGGTTCGATCGAGCAATTTTCGACAGAGTTATGGCGTTTTGACGTAGCAAATTCGAGTTATTTGCAGTGTCTGCTCATTTTTTTCGCAGAGGGTGCACATATTATATGAAATTTGGTATGCAGGTTTATCTAAATAATATCTAGGTCAAGTTTGATTTTGGGTATGATAGAGCAATCTTCGACAGTTATGCCCCTTGGACTGACAAAAATTCCAAAGATTTGCAGTTTACGTTCATTTTATTTGTGGATGTTTTCAAGGGAGGGGGGCATAAGTTTTTCACAAACATATCTTGTTCAAAGTGCGTTGTAACACAATAAATAGAATAATACCTGTAATTATTATAAAGTATGAATTCATAAAGTAGACGAAAAACACTTGGCTTTGCCTTTTTAAAAAGGGAACGTGATCAGTTAATGAACTTTTTTACCTGGCACGTAACAGATGGGGTCTGTAATCCCTCCTGGACAATGACACACGTATTTTCCAAACTGGTCTTCACAAGTTCCCCCATTTAGACAAGGTTCCCCAAGACAATCATTGATATCTACAAAATAAATTGTAAATAAAATATATATTTTTTTACTGTATATAATATTTTGTTTTCCTTTTTAATTTGGTTTTCAAAATTCAACTTAAGAAAAACAAATTGATACCATCTGCACACGTCCTATTGGATAATTCCTCCGCTATGAGATTGAGCACGTGAAATGTGGTCAAATATGTGTAGTCGTTGTGTGTAGCCACTGAGCGAAGCACCTGGAAATCTACACCTGTCCCAACACCGACGCAGAAGATGGTGACTCCCATTGCTTTTAGACGTTCGGCCTCGTCAGTAAGAGGGCTTTGGCCATCTGTGATTAAAACTGCTATCTTTACTGCATCCGATCTTGCACCTCTAGTTGTTGTAAAAGAGTACATTCGGGCATAGTCAAGAGCACTACCTATGCTTGTTCCACTAAAATATTGATCGAAGAAACTGATGCTAGCAATAGCTGACTGAATACTTGACACAGTTTGATATCGGTTCAAGGGAAAGATTTCTCTTGCAGACGATTCAAAATTTACCACGCTAAACTGATTTGTATCGCTTCCAACACTGAATTGGCCGACAATGGTGCTTACAAAAGATTTGATCCGCTCGAAATTGTGTTGGCCAATGCTGCTAGGTTCGTCATCAAGAAGAAAAACGATGTCCCCTTTTGAGGCACACGATCCTAAAAAAAGTTAAATAATTTCATTTGTCATGATATGGTTCCGATACTTCTCATGTCATTTTTTATGATGACTACATCTTCGTTCGCATACTGTCTTGAGATTTATGCCGCTTACCTGCTGGGTTTTTTTGGAGGGGGGGGGGTGTCTTAAGCCCAATTAACGAAATGTATGTAAAGTCGAGGGCTTGCCATGATCAAAAGAAATAATTCTCTAACCTGGCTGTTAGGTGAGGTGTATTTTCCTATGCTTTTTTTTAAAAGCAATGACCGCCAGTTTACAAATGCAGTTTTTGAATCAGATTCAAAGTATAAAAGTTTATAAAATCTAATGGTATAGACTAAACGGTGCAAAAATATTTTGTGATGGTATTATTTCTGAGAAGAAAATGTATCGTTATTCATGTTTTTAATCTTTTTAACGTGTTGAAGATTGACACGTCAGGATAAAACTATAGCTACAGGAGGTTAAGGAAAAAATAACCTGTTATTTAATAATCGAGTCAACCTTGAATTTCACGTATTGTAACATGTTGACATTTTATGAGTTAACATGCAAACGAGTTAATCTGTGTCCAACTTGCCTGTGAATTGCATTACTGAGTTAGCACATGCTACGATTTTATGTACAGTGTATATCGGGCTCGGTGTTCTGTCTTTGTACCTACTTGATTAAATGTAGTTTAGATTTGAGCATACTTTTGTACAATTGCTTTCCAAAAACCTTGCCTGACTAAACAAATTTATTTAATAGATGCATGCATGTATCAATTAGGCTATCTTATCAGAAATGAATTTTAATTTTCGCTGCTGAACATGTACATATATATCACTCAAAAATCAATTACTTTATCAATTCAATTTTTTAGGAATGTACACATATCATATCAGTGCATGTAAGCTTAAAAGCTGGAGATTAAATAGTCATTTTTTTTTAAAATTTGTATTTGTTATATTAAGATGCAAAATCAACTGAAGGGCATTTTTAAAAATCTCCAACCAGTTTCATTTATTATATAAAGTTACGAAAAGTGTCTGTTGCAAAATAAGTGGGAGCGGGAAGCAGTCCCCCTTACCCCAACCCCCGATGCTACATGCCTGTGATGTAAACACAAGGTGCGCTTTGGGGTATTCGCATGATCCCAACGGACTCGTCCACTAAACGGCGCGCAAAAACTAAGAATGAGACATTATGGCGCGAAGTCCTGCTTTACCATTCATGCAACGGCTGAGATCTTGATCCAACTGTTTAAATTAACCCATCCATTGGCAGAGATCCATGGGGAGGGGGTCAGATGATTTTTTTTTGACATTTGTTTAGTAACAGCTACATACATGTATACGAGTAATATAATCTATCGAATTAACAAACACACTTGATTCGTAATTGTTAAATGTAGTAATGTACATTTAGTAAGGCACGGGAATTATGACCCCTTTTCAGGATTTATGAAATCGCCCAACTAAACGAAAATCCGGTCACACCCCGCTTTGGCGATTTAGTTCCTCCAGTAAAAACTCCAGCTGTATAAATTTTTATTTGTTTTAATCCAAACAGATAACTTTGTTAAATAATGATAATTTAACAACAATTCTTACTGACATTGTAATAGACAATATGTTACAACTTGATGCGATGACCCCCCCCCCCCTTTACCACCGTTAAAAATGGTGGAATGCTGATCTATTTTTAAATCAGGATTACATACGTGCATTGTATGGTGAACATCCCTTTTACCTGTAAACTCTTGCTCGCTGTTTTTATTACATCCCATATATCATTTTCATCAATTCTGAATGTAAATGCTGCGCCTTAAACATGCATCAGTTAGTCTTTTTTGTGAATATCATGATATTGCTTGCTCCCATTGTCTGCACTGTTTCGAAGAATGCAACTTTAAAACCTTAGATATGCCTGACGTAATGACGTCAGGCAATAAAATATACGAAATATGATAGCGTAGCAACATTAATATTGAAACTTGATGTCAGAAATCGAGAACTTAGGAGTATCACCCGTGCTTGCGGGACATAATTTATATTTTCACTTTCAAAATTTTTATTCGTTTGTTTCATTTACTTAATTTTTTTTTTTAATATATTTTTTCGACTAGAGTTAATGTAAATTATTAAGGATTTTGTTTCAGTGTTATATATTGCCCCCCCCCCCCACTTTTACTGTAAATGGAGAATACTTTATATAGTTCTGTTCCTTCGTTTGTCTATACATCAATCTGTTTGCATTTCCGGTTATCATAAATAAATTTTACAGCAAACTTTTTTTTTAAAAAGATCTTCGATTTTTACGATGATTTTAAAAAAGTCTAAGTGAAAATTATTATTAAGAAATAAATCAAGGTTTTAAGTAATGGTGATTCTTCCTTTCGGAGGACTTCTGTCTACATGAGCCAAACTCTTCACTTAATGGTTTTTATTACACAAGGATGTTTATACAAATATTTTCTTTTCTTTTTTTTCTTTCTTGACTTAAGAATTTAATTTTTTTTTTCTCCGTTACCAATGCATCGGGACAATATATTAACAATAACATTGATTTTGGTATTAATACATGTATCAGCTGCTTAATTATGAATAAAAAATAGGAGAGGATTCCTGGCCTTCTTATGAATTATGTAATTATAAATCATGGTAAGTAAAAGGCTATCCCCTCTTCGCATTACGGTTCTTGTTGATTGTTTCATTACTTCATATTTTAAAAAATCATTGAAATAATTTTGATTTTTAGCATCGAAAACGAATATTTTAGCCATCAATGTAAATTAGATAAACGACAGTGTCACTATATTGTATTAATAATCATTATGATAAAGAAATAAGAGAACATACTATACTCACCATCTACATAGGACAAAAGACTGGACCATATAATCATTACCACAATATTGAATACTTTCATTCGTCGCCTATCATTGCAGGAAATCATGTTTATGTTGGTCTTTGGCCTTCGGGCTAAATGTGCACCTTTTGCAAAGAACTGTCGATTTAAATACAAGTTGGCCAATATATTTAAAGAGGGGTGTTTCTTTTCAAAGATCACTCGTTGGCGACCAAATAAACGTCATCACCACAATGGGACCAGTACAAAAACAATCTAATACATAATAATTACACGTCTTATGCCATCCATTTATTAAGTAAATTTTCTGTAATTGTAAATAACTACTTATAATAAGTATATTGATATACTTTTGGCAATTATTTTAATGTATAACGTTTCATTCATTCATTCAATATTTTATTCCTCTTTTCAGAGAGTACATGGAATGTATGTTATTGAACAAAATCAAACATGCATATTATACAACAATTATGAAATATTTATAAAGAGATACAAAAATATATATATATATATACATGTTTTAACAAGTGTGAAAATGTGAATATTATAATTGAAAGGTGAAATATATCGTGCTAAATAAATTCAATGAGGTGGTTACAGAAAAAAAAAAAATTACAACGATAATAATAAATATATATATATATGTACAGGACTACTGTGTATCATTGACTGTTCTTTTATATAATGCAAATACCTTAATAAGATAGTTTCCACATAAAAGTATGAGTTCTTTTTCATTTTGTTCCGATAATGGGGTGGCTGGGATTTTACCCAATAGATATGAGTACAGTTCCTCCTCGTCAAGAGCGCAAAGTTCAGCACAAATGCCCAGATCGAAGTTAATTATATCACTCCAGAAAATGTCCCTGTTTGTGGAGAAGTACGCGCAACTACAAGCAACATGCTTAAAAATGTCTGTGTATTGAGTGTTGCATAGTTGACAGGTGCTTATATTTCTTGTAGGGGTAATAGTCCAGAGTTTTGATATAACTTTGATTATATTACTTTGTTGTGCCGACCACGCAAATTTCCAGATTCTTGGTAAGCCCGTTCCATTATGGAGTATAATAAATCTTGTAAAGTCCGAATCATGAATTGTTCGATTAGTCCATTGGTGACTTTCGTAACGGAAGATTTCCGACTTTATCATTTTTTTCCATTCGGTTTTGCTCGGGAAGATACCTGTTTCCAAATAAGAAGTAAGATATTGTTCTAAAGAATATTTGTGAAGAATTGAGAATATATCTTTAACATATCCAAACGATTTATCCTGCTTGTCGTTCAAATATGTAAACAGTCTGAAGAGGAATATTTTTTTTACTAATATGTCATGGGAAAAATTACACAGTTTTTCAAAAAACAGTAATTTCTTTTTATCAATTTCTGATGTGATGGGTCTTAGACCTACTAGACTTTCACACATATCCGATCGTGTTGATGTTTTCAGGCCTTGAATGTCTTTGACAATAAAGTGTTGAAATTTATTTAATAATTGATAATCCTGTAGTTTAAGTTCATTCCAAATTTCACAGCCATAAAGTGTAGAGGGTAATACTACTTTTTTGTAAAGATTCACAAGAGTTACTGGGTTAGAGTTTCCAGACGACAATTTTTTTATTGCGTAATATGAGCGCCGGCCTTTGTCGCATGCTTCTTTTGTTCTAGTAATAGATTTAAAATTGCAGTTTTGGATTATGCCAAGATGGTTATAATCTTTTTGTATAGGTATAATTTCGTTTCCAATTAACCATTGGTGCGTGAAGTTAGTTTTGGGATTTTTTCCAAACACTATTATGCATGATTTTCCAGCGTTGAAAGAGAATCTCCATTTGCAAGAATAGTAGTACGCTGTATTAAGCATGGTTTGAAGTGAGTATGGGTTTGAAGATAGACAAGCAATATCGTCTGCAAGGGCTGGGGTTGATGATTTGATTCTATTGATTCCGAAGTTCTCATTTATGACTTCCAGCTCGTTAAGTAAGTCATTAATGAAAACTGTATATAGAAAACCCGATAAGACGCCTCCTTGACGAATTCCTTGTTCTACAGGAAACCATTTTGACTGTTGATAATTTACAATCACTGCACTTTTAGTATTGATGTGACAGTCGTCTATTAGCATCCATAGCTTTCCTTTTATTCCTATATTATTGAGTTTGTACAGTAAACCTTTTCTCCAAACTGTGTCGAATGCTTTCCGACTGTCTAAAAAGCAGGTATATACATGAGATCCATTTTCGATGTAATGATGTATTGTTTCTTGAAGGTTGAAAGCTGCAGTTATAGAACTTAAGCCTTTACGGAAGCCCTGTTGCTGGGGGTTAGGAAATAATTCTTCGTTAGATAAAGTGTCCATAATCCTAGTGTGGATAATTTTTTCGAAAACTTTAAATAAAGTCGATAGTAATGAGATAGGTCGGTAGCTATCCGGAGATGTTTTTGGTTTATTTCCACCTTTATATATTGGGACAATAAAGCCTTGTTTCCAACCAGAGGGGATTTGGCCTAGATTTAATATACTATTAAACAAGACACATAAGTATTTAGACAGAACTTCTTTTCCGTGTATTAGGTGTTCTGACTGTACTTTATCTGGTCCAGGAGCTTTTTTGGATTTTAATAGTGAAATTGAGTCAAGAACTTCTTTTTCCGTAATGCGGTCATCCGGACAGAAAATAGAATTTTGAGTCTCTTGGGATTTAATATTATTGTATTCATTGATGATACTGTTGTAGAAATCATTATCAAAGGTATAATTTTGTTCAGTTTGATATATTGTGGAAAAGTATTCAGCAAATACCGAAGCAACGCTTTCTGGTGTGTTACCAGTCCGATCTGCAAATTGTATTTCTGGATATATTTTTGATTGACGTGGTTTTTGACGACGAATGAGTTTCCAAAATAAGCGAATGTCGATTCCTGCAGCGTTGTCAATGTCTTCATAAGTTTGTTTGATGTATTCTTCAGAAGCGCTTTCTTGGCATTGTCGAAAATGTCTTTTTTTACGTTTATACTCTGCATAAGATGGGTGCTGCATTCCTCGAGGTTTTCCTTCCTTGACCCATTTTATTCTGGATTCCATTTCGCGTTTATGCGCCTCCTTAACTGTAGTGTTCCAGTAGGGTTTGGTATGAGGATTATAGGAACACGTTGGGATAGTTAGAGTAGTACTTTTTATTACAGCATTTACGATTGTTGTAGTGTAAAAATCTATTTCATTCAGTGACATTTCATCTTTCTCTGGTGGAAGATGTTGGTTTAACTCTGTTTGCAGTTGATTACAATATGATTTTTTTGAGTCCTTACATATCCTGTGCCATGCGGGCCACTTAGTGGTGTTTGGTAATAGGATATGGGGGTTCTCTACAATCTCAATTTTAGCAATCACAGGTAAATGGTCTGACGTGTTTGATATTACACCTTCGTGAATAATATCATAATCTACTAGGTGGTTCTTCAACGATTCACTGACAAATGTGTAGTCTAACATTGTCTTACATGGTATAAAAGTATATACATCTTTGCATTGTTCAACATTATGAAAAGGAAAAAACAGGTTGTTTTTTCTGTAAAATGTTACAAGTTCTGCTGATTTATAGGCATTTGTTCTTTCAACATCTTTTTGTTGAAGGCTACCATTCATGTCACCAGCAAAAATAACATGGCCATGATTAGAATAGATTGTATACAAGTCGTGAAGTACATTTAGTTCTTCTCTATATTTATCTACATCATTTTCAGATGGTAAATACACACCAAAAATATACAATGGTGCATGGTTTGGCGTTTTTAAACAAATACCAATGACTCTGTTTGAGTTTGTGTTAACCAATGATGTGTAAAATTCTAGGGATCTTTTATATAATATAGCTACACCTCCTTTGCCTTTATCCCCATTGGTTAACGATTTTTCAAATGTTGCTGTACTGATATAACTTTGATCAATACTGTTTAAAAATTTTGAACAATTTTCAGGTAGTTTGTGTTCTGAGATTACAGCGACATCACACTTTGTTAAACGTAATAAATTTGTCAAACAAACATTAGAGGACATAATACCTCTTACATTCCAATTCAAAATTGAAAACAACATGATAAACAAAAGATCAATGTGCATTGCGTACTCTTTATGTATGTTCATGGCTAAACAAAAAGTTTATTTTTTTACATCGTCTGATTCGCAACCTTGCTGTCTCTCATGGGCGTTTATCCATGGTCGGCATTTGACTCCGCGAGGCCAAAATGATCGCATATTGATAGTTTCACGGTTTTCTTCCGGAATGTGGATTTTTGCTGATAAACAGTCCGGATTATACTTTGGTTGGAATAGAGAAAGATATGTTACACGGATATCCCTATCTCGGACATAGTTAATAATACCGTCTCTAGTGGTTTCTCGATCAATTCCTGTAAGGTAAAATTGGGCGTTTTTGCGCCTGCGATGTGTTATTCCAAGGAATACATCCCGTTTATCATTTGCTTTTTCTGTGTTTGGTTTGTTAAATTTTTTTGATTCAGTTTTCATAGGTACAATTTTCTCTCGTGAGATGTGCACCGGAATCGGAAGTTTGTTTTCGTTCATTTGTTGTTCTGGTGTGCTTTTAATTGTTTCGGGTTGTTGTTCATTGTTTTCTGTTTTTTTCGGAGACTGCTGTAAGTCAGTGACCCCCTTTACTTGCATGTTAATTTGATTTGCCCCAGAAGAGTCCTGTACACGATGTGGGGAATTCCCCAGTGTTGTAGTATTTATACCGTTACCTGGCGTATTGTTTTCAGGTGGATTTTGTGAATGGTCAGTGGACCGCGAAGTACTGTCACTGGTCTGAAGACGGGTAGTAGGGGCCTTCGGCGGGGAAACGACAGCAGCAAATGACTTTTGGAATTTTAATTCTGATAATTGTTTTTGGTGATTTTGACAAATTTTTGATAATTTTAATAATTCGTTGTCGACTCTTTGTGATTTGGCATGTTCTTCCGTGGAATCAAGACCGTCAACACATTTAAGTCGTGAATTTGTGGTTTTACGAAATGTTTCACACGTTATTGAATGAGCTTCGAAATCATTTTTCACTTTATCGATATCAGCTGTTAAAGCAGTGTTTTTGGACTTTAGGTCTGATATCGTTTTTTGCATATTTTTGATGACCTTGCTTGTATTGGAGACAGTTGATTCAAGTTCACGTACACGTTCTAACAAAGTTTGTGTCAGGCAGTGTAGATCTATGTTAAGTGATTTTGGCGTATCTGACGGGTCATGCTTTTTGTCAAAAACGTCAGTAAGATGGGAAGTATCACCATTACAAAACATATAAAGGGCATAGCAGTCTTTTGCATATCTTACTGAGCTTGGGTTACCTTTGGTGGTTCTGCGTTGAATGAGGTTTCCCTTTGGACACCCTTCAATGGTTTTTGCTCTTGTACACAAGAGTGCTCTATATTCAATAATTATCTGTTCATTGCTTGAGGATAATTGTAATAATTTTTCAATATAAAATTCTTTTGGTACATTTTGTAGCACATTATCAAATAAGACAAAGTCATTTGTACTAGTTGATGGTGCATCATTCAGGTAAGTGGCATCGACTTGATTGTCGTATTCGGGTTGATTTTCGTTCACTCGATTGTTCATCAATACATCCACCATTTCGGTGTTTTGTGGGCTGTATGCACGATGTACCATGTCATGATCATTGAAAACATTGTCCGTATTATCTGCTAAGTTACTTACAGAGTCTGTACGGGGACACACATTCCGTAGCTCTGTGTAGATTTTCTCAGGCGACGATTGTCGTCCGCCATCGGCGAGCGCCATTTTTTTCCAAAAAAAAAAAAAAAAAAAAAAAAAAAAAATTAATACATGTATCAGCTGCTTAATTATGAATAAAAAATAGGAGAGGATTCCTGGCCTTCTTATGAATTATGTAATTATAAATCATGGTAAGTAAAAGGCTATCCCCTCTTCGCATTACGGTTCTTGTTGATTGTTTCATTACTTCATATTTTAAAAAATCATTGAAATAATTTTGATTTTTAGCATCGAAAACGAATATTTTAGCCATCAATGTAAATTAGATAAACGACAGTGTCACTATATTGTATTAATAATCATTATGATAAAGAAATAAGAGAACATACTATACTCACCATCTACATAGGACAAAAGACTGGACCATATAATCATTACCACAATATTGAATACTTTCATTCGTCGCCTATCATTGCAGGAAATCATGTTTATGTTGGTCTTTGGCCTTCGGGCTAAATGTGCACCTTTTGCAAAGAACTGTCGATTTAAATACAAGTTGGCCAATATATTTAAAGAGGGGTGTTTCTTTTCAAAGATCACTCGTTGGCGACCAAATAAACGTCATCACCACAATGGGACCAGTACAAAAACAATCTAATACATAATAATTACACGTCTTATGCCATCCATTTATTAAGTAAATTTTCTGTAATTGTAAATAACTACTTATAATAAGTATATTGATATACTTTTGGCAATTATTTTAATGTATAACGTGAAAGTGAAAAATTCATCTTTTCACATTAAAAAGTGTTCCTTTAGACATTTATTTTATAGATGAACGGCATAAGACGTATTTTTGTGCATAAGGGTAATGATAATATACATGGTATTTAAACGTACTTTATACTTTTGAGGTACTATATTTGAAGGCATGTGTGTGATGCTCAAATTCATGATTGATTTTTTTTCACAATAACCACAAAGATAATTTAATTACAATAAGAAGACATATACTTTTACATCTTTCTTAAATTGATAATATCACTCTTTTTATTTTTAATTTGAAGACATGCATCTTTTACCTTGTCTGGTTTTATAGAAAAATTTAAACAACTAATTGTGAAAAAATTAAAGTGTTTCCTTTATGAAAAACAAAGTTCATTCGTTGTTGAAAACGTTATGCTAAGTGTCATCGAGTTCTTTAAAATGCATAATAAATGTCGAACATCTAATTTTAAAAAACCTTGTGGAGTGAAATGAATGCTTCCTTTGATTAACAAGATAAAATGAATAACATGTAACACATTTTATCGATGTTCATAAAATATATGGAAAGACATGCAAGATATTTATTTTATCAAGGAGATTTGTCAAGGAATGTCAAACGCTCCCACAAATCTGGGATACATTCAATACATATTTGCCATTAAAAGTGTCGTTAATTATAAAATGTAACAAATTAATAAGAAAGAAAATTCTAAGTCTGAATGTTACATATTTTGTTGAAATATATGTGTGATGAATGGTTCGAATTCCAACAATTTCATGAAACAGTATAAGATAAAAACATGTTTACATGTATATCTTCTTTTGTGCAACTAAGTAACGAAATAGCTGTTTGGGATGGAGGTTACACATGTAAATATTTAGATGTGTTTATTATGATACATTCAAGTTGATGTTTGTAGTTTTTGGTAGTTGATTTTAATCAACTCTCCTTTTCAGTTACTCTGGCAAAACGGAAATGAAACGGTGTTTTGACTAACGCAAAAATTATCACTTATGACAAGACTTAAAAGTTGAAAATAATCGATAAATTCGATGAAATATATTCAGAAGCACTAAATTTCAAGAAAATTTATTTATAAATACATTGTTGATTTAAAAAAAATAATAATCAGTAAAATCAATTCCTGTCAGTGCTTCAGTACTTTGGTTAATAATGTTTCATATTAATTTCCGTAAAGTAATAACAATACTCTATCAAAGGGTTGGAAAATATGTTTAACTTAAAGGGAACTATATGAGGCATTGTAATAGAGAGTAAATTAGAAATTGAAGGTTCACTTAAATGGCCATATTTTTCTGAACACTCAAGGAAATTGTTAACATTTGGTATTCTTTATCTCAGAACTTCATTTACTTTGTAGCTAGAAGACAGTGGATTTTGTTAAAGAACACTTTTTCACACATTCACTTTCTTTTAAATAACTGATTTGGTATAGTTTGTATTTAGAAATTAGTATGTCAGTTTGTCACCCAGAATATTTTGAAGCAATAAATATCAAGAAAATTTATCTATAAATGCATGGTAGGGAGAAGAATTATGTATGTAGTTGTACGCATTTCAGCGCTAAAGTTCAATAAGACTCGTTCGCTGACATTGATTATCAAAGCGCCCTTTAAAATTGCTTAGGTATACAATTTTTCAGATTTATTGTGATTACCGATACAAAATAAGAGCAATGTTAAGGTTGACTGCGTTAGTTCTATCTTTAAATATTACACATGATTCATTAGGGGTTTTCCGTCTATAGCTCTGAATTCTTGTCGGAAAAGCCCGTAATTCATATTTAAAAAAGGTGCGTAATTATTTAAATACAGCTACAGATACACTACTTGCCATGCGAAATTACATATCGTTGATTTAAAAAAAATAATCATCAATAAACACAATACCTGTCAGTGTTTCAGTACTTTGGTTAATAATGTTTCATATTAATTTCCCGTTAAGTAATAACAATACTCTATTAAAGGGTTGGTAAATATGTTTAACTTAAAGGGAACTAAATGAGGCATTGTAATAGAGAGTAAATTAGAAATTAAAGGTTCACTTAAATGGCCATATTTTTCAAGGAAATTGTCAACATTTGGTATTCTTTATCTCAGAACTTCATTTACTTTGTTGCTAGTAGACAGTGGATTTTGTTAAAGAACACTTTTTTCACACATTTATTTTCTTTTTAATAACTGATATGGTGTAGTTTGTATTTAGAAATTAGTATGTCAGTTTGTCACTCAGAATGCACCAAATCATCCAGATTACCAAAACTGTCGAATTTTATTATAAATGATGTTTGTTTTCAAATTCGTGTAAGAATTGCCAAAAGTTACATAATTTGAAGTAAAACTGCTGCTTTTTTAATTTAAAAAAAGAAACCCTAAGTAACGTGGTGCCTTTACCTTGATAATATCATGTACATGTATATTTTTTAATATTGTTTCTTATTTCTAGTGTTAAAATAAACCTCATCTCTACAAATTGAGTTAACGTTCTATTATGGAGAGCCCTAAGATGCTGAGTCATACAGAGTTGATGGGGAATGAGGTGTTCACTTAACTGGCCATGGTTTTTCTTAACCATCAATGGAATGGGCAATATTGAGTCAGCTTTTCATCAGACATTTATCCACTTTGTAAGTTATCAGAAAGTAGATCTGGGTTCTTTTTTAATGTTTTGTGGGGGTTTATTATTTTTCGCTCATTACACTTACCTTATCTTATTACGGGCCGCCATAAGGCGGTTCATTCTTTGATATACATTTAGAAATTGTAACTGCGTTTCTGCGGGACAGCTTTTTTTATAGAATTCATATTGTGCTTATTTTTATGATCAGAAGTAAATTAGCATGAAGAAAGATGTTTTATGCCTTTTAAAATATATTACATATTTTTTGCTTTACTCGTAAATGTAAAGTAGGTCATAAACTGTCGTGTTAGGCATGTTTTTATCGAGACTATACACTATTCGGAAAATTTCGGAGTTTTCCATTCATATCAAAACAATGTATCGGGATCGGTATCTGGGACATACTAAAGACTTGAAATACTAAACACCTGAATGATATGAAATTTTATATCATTGATATAATTGAATGACTATGTTTATCTATTATATTTTCATTTGAAATGTAGTAATAAAATATCATGGAATGACATCTATATCAATTTTTTACGCAAAGATATGAAAGAACTGAAAATCTGAATTGACCTGAAACTTTTAGCTAACCTGATTTTTTTTTTTTTTTTGATTTTTTTTTTTGAGAACCTTATGCAAATAAATGACCATGGTTATCTTTATAAGATGAAGTGTAGATAAAATTCATAATTCCATTGAGGAAAAAAAATTATCCGGCTTATCTTTTTTTACTGGATGAGCATGGTCTTACATGTACCTTTAAAATACCCCTTTTCTATTTTATTATGTGGTTCCTTGAAATTTCAAAACGTGTTGCTAAAAATATTTTAAAATTTACTCTTAAAATTAGTACAACCAACTTGTTAAATTCTTCTTTGTGGTGTGTTTTTATGTAAAATTAATAATGATTCATACAACAATTATATTTTGTGCGGCCCATTTGACGTTTGCGTCAATATGATTTATTGTTATTCTGTTATAAGCAAAGTATTGATAAGTTAAGTTTGAACACATAACATAATTGTTCTTTACATTGTATTTATGATGCAAAACCTTTAGGGCACATTAGTATTTTATGGACAAAAAATGTGTGTCTCAAGGTTATCTTTGAATAAAAAAATAATAGGGCTTTGTGCTCGGGAAATACAATTTTTTCTGTGAGAATAAATCTTAATGTTTCCCCCACGACCATGTAATCGATCTATAGATAAATAGATATATTATCCACGCTAGTTCTTGGTTTTAAAACTCTAATAGTTTAATTATCACTAACAATTAAAGCTGAACAATTATGTTGTTATGTTTGATTTTATTTTCTTAAATAAGAATTTCTTAATATTTCATGTTATAACATATACTGGCAAATAGTCATAAAAGTGATTCGATGTTTAAGCGAAGAGTCACTGAAACAATTATAGTATACTTGCAGATCAGAGAAGTAAACACTCGGTCAGCTGACCGGTCATTCTAGCAATTCCCTCAAACCCTGCCAAAATAGAGTTAGCAACATAGTTTCATTAAGTTAAGTATTCATCACTAACCACTTAATACCGAGTTTTAACACATGAAGCAGACATCAATATTTTGACAATCAACTTTGAATTGTCACACTGTTGCTATGGCTTTCAATGGATAGTAGAAATAAAAGCGGCCATTGCTCTAACGCCTCCCGTCAACTAAGTTTAAAATACCGTTTGCAATATAGATAGTATTTCAAACAAAATAATTTTATTTCAAAAGTCAAGAACCGTCATTGGAGTCTTGAAGTGCGCAAAATGTTTTTATTTTATTTGAACGCTGAAAAGTCATACAGACGTAATACAGTGACCTATTCATCAACTATCCTTTGGTCTTCTTTATCGTGAATGGCCTTTATACACTGGGTTTAAGTAAGTCGCATTAATTGTCCTTACCATAAACCATTTTTAGTGAAGACTGTCAGTTCAGTAATTTTTTAGTCTATATATCCCCGGATTTAAAGCTCTGATGATAATTTAAATGTTTCAAAAAAATATCGGTACCAAATTTTTATTCAATTTAAACATGTTTGCATTTTAAAACTTAAGTTCACCCTGATACAAACCATACAATTACATTGTACAAACTCGCAAATGTTATTTTCTCTACGCTCCTATTTCATACGGTAGTAAACTCATTTTTTCATAGACGGCATAAATACCAAATAATGACAGTTTGATTTTAGTTTTCCTGCATATTCCAAACCGTCTTTCGGTCAAACACCAGTTTGGTCAATTTCGTTCTTTTTGTTCCGTCGAATCATCGTTGACTTTGACACGTAAATCCTTTTTGTATTCATAAATAGGTAATTTGGATGCGGATTTCTTACCTGTATGAAGAAATGACAATAACAAACCGTCAACCATCTCAAAAATCCATAAAAACGAAATACAAATTCAAAGCAGACCAACACAGTCCTCCAAAAAAGATAGAGGTAGGATCAGCCCCTGGGGCCATAAAAGTTAGACAAGCTCACTTTTGATCTCAGTCTCACTTTTACAAAAGGAATATATAGTGGAAAAGTGAGACTGAGATCAAAAGTGAGCTCGTCTAAGTTTTATGGCCCCTGGGACAGGTGCCTAGGAGGAGAGAGCATCCTCTGCTGACCGGTCACACCCGCCGTGCGCCCAATGTCATATGGGTAAAAATGTCATTATCGGGAAAAATATCGTAATTTTGGGAATATATTTTGATCGGGAATAACGGAGAAAAATTCTTGGACAATTCGGTATTCAATCAATAATATATAGCAGAGCAATCACGGACCTCTGGAAAACCTCAGAGGCAGGATCAGGTACCTAGGAGGAGTGAGCATCCTCTGCAAATTATCGACAAAATACTCCTGGTTTTCTTTTTTCAGATTCTTTTTTCAATTGGTCAAAATCTAACCCGCTATCAATATTTGATATTCCACAAAGTAATTTATTACAATAATACGGTCATACATAAACTATACGCAAATGGCCGACTGGATTATGTAAACAAAGACATCTTTAAAATACAAGTACATTAGCAAAAGAGAATAATTATTTATTTAACTTTAATAAATGACTACGGGTAGGCCCTTTTCTTATAGGGGAAAGCCGGACCTTAAATGTTAACATTAAGGGTCCGGCCGGACCATTTTACAGGGCGGACCTTTAATTATACGACACCAGTCAGCAGAGGATGCTCACTCGTCTTAGGCACCTGATCCTACCTCTATTTGGAGGTTCGTGTTGCTCTGTTTTGAATTTGTATTTCATTTAATGGATTTTTGAGAAGGTTCACGGTTTGTTATTGTCATTTTTTCATCAGGAAGTTAGACACGGCGCGAAATGTTTAAGATGAACGTCCTCGATGCTTCAATATACCTGCTTTGAATTTCTCCGGTCATTGCATTCATTATTCTCAGATAACTCTACCTTGGCATTTTCTTTTAAGAGCCTAAAATGTGTCAGTTGATTTTCAATTCATGAACTTTAAATCCAGTAATTCCAAAGTCACCGAGTTTTTTTTCTTTTAGTGACAGTGACATTAACCTCTTTCTCGATTTTCTTTACAGATCGCTTATTATTAAATGTTTCTGTGTTTCCAATTCTAACAACAGAAGAGCAATATATCTGTAACATTTTGCTATCTCTCTTAATTTCACACGAGGAACGTTGTAACATTTTTGCTTTTAGAACTTATTGGAGACATTTAAACTGTTTTCTGCTCTCTTTTTGTCTTTGTTTTTGGGTGTGTTTTCTCGTCCGTTCTTTTCTGACGCATTGTTCATTCTTTTCTGTTTTTCCAAATGCCATGCACGCCACATGAGATCCCGATCTGTCCCATTGCTTTTCAGTTGCCGATAAATACATGGTGAGATATATACAGAAAAACAAATTCCAATGAAATTCATCATTTATTCTCATCATATTTGAGAGCACGAATGGGCAGTAACGAAATGGATCTATTTAATATAATCATCCCTGATTATAGTAGGCTCTTCTGGTAACGTCAATATTGAAATCATTTAGAATGAAATTCCATTCAATCATATAAAAGAATATGTGGGTTTCGAAATGTTATAAGCGCAATAGACGGGACACATGTTGGAATTAAGTCCCCGTCTTTTGAGGAAAATGTATTTGTTAACAGGAAGAACTATCATTAAGTTAACATTATGGCCGTCTGTGATGCCAAATTAAAGTTTATTCATTTGGTAGCTAAATGGCCGTGATCCTCCCATGATTTATTTGTATGGAACAATTATATACTTTGACAACTTTTTGAAAACAAGATTCATTTTGGTTTAAACCACATACTAATTTAGATTCAGAAAAGTATGTGTATATATAATTTCATCATCACATCCTTCGTTAATATATATAAGGACACTTGAGTTTTGTAGATGATGTGGAGATATTCAACCTACGATTTGCTTTTGGTTTAATCCTAAGGCTTTTGTTTATTTAATAGAATACATGTTTGTTACAATGAAATCAAATTCACTGTATTACAGTCTGTATGAAATTATGTATTCCTAAAATGAATGCACTCTGAAATATATAGCATTATGTTCATTTGACGATCAATTATTTCATTTTTTTAATAATCTTAATGTAAATTATATGAAACCAACTTTGCTCATTGTCTACAACCAGAGTGCCAATGCCCCGTCTTTTCCGGATGCTGCAGTTTCTCCTTGACTGGATCTTGTCCTCTTAAGGTGTCACAAAACAATCAGCCGGCAAAATACCGCCACCAGTCTTTCTTTCTTCTCGGTTTTTGTTTTTGTTTTGTTTTTGTTTTTTTTGTTAAATTTTCTTCTTGGTGCCGCTGCAGAGGACACCCCATTTTCTTTTAAAGGTCATTCGCTGTCCAAAAATATGAGCAATATACCGAATTAACTTTTGTACAAACAAGTTAAGCTTTTTGAAAAAGCTTACCGTCTTTAGAGCAATCTCTTAACAGCAATAAGATATCAAAGGATAATTTTTTTTAATAAATGTCGCCTTCTTAATGCAATGGCGTCATGAACTTTTTTTAAGCGTGCGTGCTTAAAATTTAAAGTTGTTTTCAGCGTGGTATTGATTTGAGATCGACTTAAGTAGGTAAAAAGAGATCTTTGATAGGGTTGTATCACTATAATAAATTAAAGGTAGTCTCGCTTACACCAGACTCTCGCTCTCGAGATTTGACTCGTGCGAGATAAGTCCGCTTACCGCAGACTCTCGCTCTCGAGATTTGACTCGTGCGAGTCAAGTCACAGAGGGAGATTATGGGGTAAGCGATACTAAATCAAAGGTAATACAACTGCATTCAGTATAATTCAGTTTTACTGATATTAGTTTTACCATATTAAATATACAAACTTGTTTACTGATATAAGCTATACCGTATCAGTTTGTTTTGGTATTTATATTATCGAAACAAAATGAAAAGAAATTATTTCAAGAGATGTTCCAGAATATTGCTTCAACTACTTAACTTAAAGCCTGGATTTCACTTTTTATTATTCTTTCGTTTTCTCACCTTTTAAGATTTAAAATCTACAAGTTTAGCTTTTTTTAAAAAGCTTACCGTCTTTAGAACAAACCCTAAACAGCAATTAGTTATCAAAGACAGTTTAATTCTTTTTATATAAATGTCACCTTCCTCTACATAGCATGGTGAGTGGAACATTTTATGTCATGTGTCGTTTAAGCCTGCGTGTCTAAAATTGAGAACTGCTTACCCGAGCTTGTAAGTTAAGATCCACTATAGGGTAAAAGAGATCTTAGGTAGGGTCGTAGACTCGTATTATTTTTATAAAATCAAAGTTATACCACTGCATTTATCTATCTAAGGTGCAAATAACTTTACCGATATTAGGCATACCGCATTAATTTCTTTTATTTTGTATTAATATTTGAATAAACAATGCTAAAAGAAAACCAGATAATTTCAATAGATATTATAGAATGTTACTTTCACTAGTTGGACCTGAAAACCAAAGGCTGAATTTCATTCATAGCAATTTGTATTGCTTTTTCGTTTTCTCTCTTTTTAAGATTTGAAATCTACGAAATTTGTTAAGTTGTATATGAAAAAGATCATCAGAAAATTATCTCCCTTGCGCCGAACAGTATTTCAACCAATGAAATAAATGTAAATTTTCACATCATGTATTTTCTACTAATCACAAAGGAAAGGAAGTGCATAACCCGAAGACTGTAAATTATTTCAACTCTTTATACCGTCTTCCAAGGAAGACGGTAATGAAAATTGTTAAGTTGTACGTAAAAACGATCATCAGAAAATTATCTCCCTCGCACCGAACAGTATATCAGCCAATGAAATAAATGTAAATTTTCACTTCATGTATTTTCTACATTAATGTTATTAAAATAAATTAAAGTCTTTATTACGAGATAAAAGGTTCGTTCTAAAACATGGGAAATTTTCGTATGATTTTGGAATTTCATGCAAACGCGAGCAAGTATGGGCAACAGGCCGGGACGTTAGACCTTAAACGTTCACAAAGGACTCTTTAATTTTGTCCTTTAGCAGCAAGTCAGACCCAGTGCAGAATCTCATGAATTTTTTCAAGGTAAAAAGTCTTGCTCTCTGACAAATCGACGTACATGATTTGACACAATTATTTCCTCCTGAAACATGGTTTTGGGAAACTTCAACAACGCTAAAACTTTCCTGGTTGTTAGAAGGAGACTGGCCCAATAGGATATTTATTTAATTTACCATAAAATAGGTGAAACTAGGTGAAAATGAACTTAGGAATAAAAGCTTTAAGTGGGTCAAAAACAAACGTCAAAAGTTTTGTGATTTTATTTTATGCCTAAACTATACCCAAAACAATTGGAACTGCTTAAAAATATGCTTAAATAGTGAGCATTCCTTTCAATTTCTGCGATGATTTTTAGTGTTAAAAATCGTCAGAATCCATGAGCTTCCGAGGCCTTCGCCCCCTGGGCCCCCACCAGGTTTCGCCCTGGACCCACTGGGGGCCTCCTGGTGGCCACAAGACCCCCTGCCATTTTAAACATGCACTTCGCACTGGCGTACATTGATTCTTGAATATCAAGTTTCTTAGGATAATGACTGATGAAATGACAAACATAGAAGATTCGATCATCTTTATGTGCAATTTCTTAATCTTAAGAATGGTATCTTGTTTATGAACCCTTTTAATTTTGTGTTGATCTAAATTTCACAAAACTCATCCGTGTCAACCGATTTAATTTCTTCGAAACATGAAAAGGCTCTTTTGTCTGTATTTTTGATAATAACGGAACTAAATCCTCTCCAGAATGCTCTGATGTAACATGGACGTCTTCCTTGCTTCTCCTCTCTTAAGAACTTCTTGTGCTTTTTGTTCAATATCTGATTGGCGTCTTTTCTTCAACCTTCCATTTGTTCACACGCTTCTTCTGATTGAAAAGGGAAACCTGTAGTTTTTTTTTTCAAGATATGTATTACGTTTGATTTTAACGTTGGAACTTTAGGCTTTAATACACAAAGAAAGATTAATTTTATCCAGTATTGCATAAAATCAAATTTTCAAAATACACACAAAAAACCAAACAAGAGATGGGGGATGGAGAAAGAAGTGGATTTGTGAGGTGGGAACGGCAAAATATTTTGTTTTATTTTTTAGGGTTTTATTTTTGTTGGCATACTGGAGATATACCAGAGCATCCTGTCAATACATTTTACAAATTAACTTATAACCTACATACTTATTTTATACAGTATCATATTATTTCGGCTGTTTCTGTAAAGATATATATTGAACGATTTGATTAAAATGCCAAATGCAAAGTTTGGTGGATTTTTTCAATGTAAAGTATGTTCACGAAATTAAATGTTCATTGAAGTGCAATATATAATCTCAAAATGTACTCGTGTGTAAGAATCATTGGCAATGAATTAATGAAACCTGAACGAACTCTGAAAACCGTAATTTTCACTTCATCCAAAATGATTTTAAGCACATTATGGCCCAGTAAGAGGGGCTTGGGTTGGGTATTTTTTGCACCCTTATACTTTGTAATACATTTATCAGTAATTAAGAGGCCAGGTTTCTTTTTAGATGCTTTGTGCCAGGATTGTAATTTTTTGTGAAAAAATAAATATATCTAAATGTTTAAACTAGTATCCCATAATTCTATTTTTATGATGTATAGCTCTGTTTTTCAAAAGAATACTATAAGTATTCTAAAATCATATACGGCTCATTTTCCTTAAATTGATTCTTATCACTTTTGAAAATCAATTTATTTTTTTTATTTTCTAATTTTTGAAATATTCCTCTTGCAATTTTATTATCAATATTCAAAGTTGTCTAAAATAGCATTTTCGAAGTAAACTGTTGTATTTCTGCATGGTGTTTGGCCTAGATATCCTTCAGGACCGGCCTGCATGCCCTTAAAAAATCTTTGGTCGAGTATTGCAAAAACCCGACAAACGTTTCGGAAACTGATTTCTAGTATAGTGGTCGATATTTATATCATTAAGTGAAAGTTCTGAATTACTCATAAGGTCAAACCGCTGGCTATTTTACAGATGATGTTTTTGTGCCCTTGTTCCATCTTTGGGCATACTTTTTAGCTCACCTGAGCTTAAAGCTCAAGTGAGCTTATCTGATCACATTATGTCTGTCGTCCGTCTGTCCGTAAACTTTTCACAAATTTCAACATCTTCTCAAGAACTACTGGGCCAATTTTAACTAAACTTTGCACAAATCATTCTTAGGCAAAGGGGATTCAAAGTTGTGAAAATTAAGGGCCAAACCCTTTCTCAAGGGGAGATAATTAGAAATAAATGAAAACTTTTGAGAAATTTTCAAAAATTTTCTTCTCAAGAACCATAGAGCCAGGAAAGCTAAAACTTGTGTGGAAGCATCCTCAGGTAGTGTAGATTCAAAATTGTGAAAATCATGACCCCCAGGGGTAGGGTGGGGCCAAAATGGGAGTCGAAGTTTTGCATAGGAATATATAGAGTAAATCTTTAAAAATCTTCTCAGAAACTAATCAGCCAGGAAAGCTGAAACTTGTATGGAAGCATCCTCAGGTAGTGTAGATTCAAAGTTGTGAAAATTATGACCCCCGGGGGTAGGGGGGGGGGCACAATGGGGAGGGGGGGTCAAAGTTTTACATAGGAATATATAGAGTAAATCTTTAAAAATCTTCTTCTCAGAAACTAATCAGCCAGATGATTCTTTATTATTCTTAAGACTTTGACTCCAGGACAATTCTTCGGCATCACAAGAAGGTTCAGAGCAGTCTTCTTGAGAACTTCAATACTCAACATGTGATATGACTATAAAATCATCTTGTTAGAAAAGGGACTAATGATTATAAACATAAGAATATCCAGGGGGGAAATGGATTTTATTTATACAGGATCTACATGTATTATTGTACATTGTCCAGATAGTTTGTAGTATGACTCCATTAAGCTGATTTTATCATACCTATTGTTCCTCAGGTGAGAGATGTGGCCCATGGGCCTCTTGTTTCAATATTGAAGCGAGGCTCTTTGAGATGGGCATTATCTTCATGATGTCTAGTTAAAAATCAAAGTACTGACGGGAGTTGATTTTATCGATTATTATTTATTTTTAAAATCAACGATATGTAATTTTGCATGCATGGCAAGTAAATTCCTATAAGTATTTGAATTACGCACATTTTTTATAATATGAATTCTCCTACAGGAAATTCGTGAACACCAAATATCAGTCATGTTTTAATATTCAAAGAATTACTCCATCAAACTGCGTATCAGTAATCGAAATAGTTATGAGAAATTGTATGGATCCTAGCAAAATTGAAGCCCGGTCTCATTCAACCAGACTCTCAGCTGTTTCCGTTAATCTCCGACAAGCAAGAGAGATTCTCTGCTTGTCGGAGATTTACGGAGACAGCCGAGCGTCCGGTTGAACGAGACTATATTGAACTCGTAGGAATACATAAAATGTACGACTTCAAAAAATATCTAAATTGTTCGTACCATTTTAAATCTGACTATTTACAAGGTATCTATAAATTAGTTTCCTTGAAAAACAATGCTTAAGAAATCATTACATCGAATTTATTGATTAGAACTAAAAGCTTTCAGCGGTGTTGATTTGTGCTTAGGTCCAAACACTGTTTCACTTTTGGTTTGCCTGAGTAATTGCATAGGAGAGTTGATTAAAATCAACTCCCAATAATCAATTATAATACATGTGCATGTTAACCAATCTAGTATATTAAAAAGAAAAAATTAAATTTGAAAAGATTGAGCTCAAATCATGTCTAGGTTCATTTTAAGTCTTATATATAGTTATAATAAACATCTTTTATCAATGCATGTTGGGTGTTCTTTAAAACATCACATCTTTTTTCATTATTATGCATCCTTCAAAGAAGGGAGGGCATATTGATTTGCCGCTGTCTGTCGGTCGGTCTGTCGGTCCAACAACAGTTTCCGTTCATTTTCTTCGCAGAGGATGAACATATTGAAATGAAATTTGGTATATAGGTTTATCATGATAATATCTAGGTCAAGTTCGATATTGGGTACAATCGAGCAATTTTCGACAGAGTTATGGTCCTTGGACGTAGAAAAATTCTAGTTTTTTGCAGTTTCCGCTCATTTTCTTCACAGAGGATGAACATATTGAAAGGAAATTAGGTATACAGGTTTATCATGATAATATCTAAGTCAAGTTCGTTATTTGGTACAATCGAGCAATTTTCGACAGAGTTATGGTCCTTGGACGTAGAAACATTCCAGTCATTTGCAGTTTCCGCTTATTTTCTTCGCAGAGGGTGCATATATGGATTTGAAATTTGATATACAGATTAATCTAAATAATATTTAGGTCAAGTTTGATTTTGGGTATGATAAAGCAATTTTTTGACAGAGTTATGGCCCTTGAACTTAGAAAAATACCAGTTATTTGCAGTTTACGTTCATTTTCGTTGTGGATGTTTCCAAGAGAGGGGGGCATAAATGTTTCACAAACATCTCTTGTTTCTTTATGAACTCCCTAGGTAGGAATTTGGCATAAACATGAAACAAGGTCAGGTCAAGTTTGGCTGAAACTAGCTTGTTACGTGCAGGAGAAACTTGAGGTACTGTGAACAAGTTCTCAATTGATATCCCCCGTGAAGAAAAAATCATAACTCAAGTAGTGTGCCAATGTAGAAAATGATGGATGATATCTATTTAATCGTCCATTTTCTATCAATAACAACCGCTCTTTTTTTAATTGCTTAATAATGCTAACATGAGTACACCAACAAATTTCTATTCTTTAAATTCTATTTTATTTCAACTTTACTGTCTATGCATGAAGACATTTGTATCCTTGTGATATAACAAACATGACTGGAATCAAAAACGATAAACCACTTGTCATAAAGCTATTAAATGTTTTGTATTTTTGGTGAACCGAGCCCGATTTTTAGCTCACCTGAGCTGAAAGCTTTTGTGAAAAATAAGGACCACGCCCTTTTGCAAAGGAAGATAATTATGAATTTATGAAAAATTTTGCGAAATTTTCAAAATTCTTCTTCTCATGAACCATAAAACCAGGAAAGCTGAAACTTGTGTGGAAGCATCCTCAGGTAGTGTAGATTCAAAGTTGTGAAAATCATGACCCCCGCGGGTAGGGTGGGGCCACAATGGGGGGTCGAAGTTTTACATAGGAATATATAGAGTAAATCTTTAAAAATTTTCTTCTCAGAAACTAATCAGGCAGGAAAGCTGACACTTGTGTAAAAGCATCCTCTGGTAGTGTAGATTCAAAGTTGTGAAAATCATGACCCTCGGGGGTAGGGTGGGGCCACAATGGGGGGGGGGTCGAAGTTTTACATAGGAATACATAGAGTAAATCTTAAAAAATCTTCTTCTGAGAAACTAATTAGCCAGGAAAGCTGACACTTGTGTAGAAGCATCCTCAGGTAGTGTTGATTCAAAGTTGTGAAAGTCATGACCCCCGAGAGTAAGGTGGGGCCACAATGGGGGGTCGAAGTTTTACATAGAAATATATAGAATAAATCTTTAAAAATCTTCTTCTCAGAAACTAATTAGCCAGGAAAGCTGACACTTGTGTGAAAGCATCACCAGGTAGTGTAGATTCAAAGTTGTTAATCATGACCCTCGGGGGTAGGGTTGGGCCACAATGGGGGGTCGAAATTCTACATAGGAATATATAGAGTAAATCTTTAAAAATCTTCTCCTCAGAAACTAATCAGCCAGGAAAGCTAAAACTTCTGTGAAAGCATCATCAGGTAGTGTAGATTCAAAGTTGTGAAAATCATGACCCCCACTGGTAGGGTGGGGCCACTAAGGGGGGGTCGAAGTTTTACATAGCAATATATAGAGTAAATCTTTAAAAATCTTCTTCTAAGAAACTAATCAGCCAGGAAAGCTAAAACTTGTGTGGAAGCATCATCAGGTAGTGTAAATTCAAAGTTGTGAAAATCATGACCCCCGAGGGTAAGGTGGGGCCACAATGAGGGATCTAACTTTTACATAGGAATATATAGAGTAAATCTTTAAAAATCTTCTTCTCAGAAACTAATCAGCCAGGAAAACTGACACTTGTGTGGAAGCATTATCAGGTAGTGTAGATTCAAAGTTGTGAAAATCATGACCCCTTGGGGTAGGATGGGGCCATAATGGGGGGTCAAAATTTAACATATGAATATATAGAGTAAATCTTTAAAAATCTTCTTCTCAGAAACTCATCAGCTAAAAAAGCTGAAACTTGTGTGAAGGCATCCTCAGGTAGTGTAGATACAAAGTTGTGTAAATCTTGACCCCCGGGGGTAAGGTGGGGCTACAATGGGGGGGATCGAAATTTTACATAGGAATAAATAGAGTAAATCTTAAAAAATCGTTTTCTCAGAAACTAATCAGCCAGCAAAGCTGACACTTGAGTGGAAGCATCATCAGGTAGTGTAGATTCAAAGTTGTGAAAATCATGACCCCCGCTGGTAGGGTGGGGCCACTAAGGGGGGTCGAAGTTTTACATAGCAATATATAGAGTAAATCTTTAAAAAATCTTCTTCTCAGAAACTAATCAGCCAGGAAAGCTGAAACTTGTGTGGAAGCATCATCAGGTAGTGTAGATTCTGATAATTAAAACCCCCGGGGGTAGGGTGGGGCCACCATGGGGGGGGGCAAATTTTAACATAGGAATATGATACATGTAAGCACGCCGTAGAAGCGTTGTGAGGTCGCCGTGACAGTGCCGTAAGGTCTCCAACAGCGCCACGAGAGCTCCGTCGGCGCGCTCAAGGAACGAAGTGTAGACGCAGTGATAAGTCATTTGCGCTTGCACGGAGACCCCACGGAGTCCTTTGGGATCTCACTGCGTCTCTATCGCGCTCTCACTGCACATCCACAGCGTTTGAACAAGTTGTTTTTTATTTGGCTGCGTTCACACAGCGACCCCAAAGAGCTGTTGCTGCGTTCATCGCGCTCTCGTGACGTTTCTTCAGCGTTTATACCGCTCTCACACGGCGTTTCTAGTGCGTTGTCAATAAGACCACGAAAACTCGATAAAATTAATGGCTGTTGTAAAATAGCAAGCGATGTAATAATTATCAAACTGAATGTAGATGACTATGTAAAAATTAGCATTTGCTTATATTCCAATAACTATGGACGTGGATGGAATTCATGCCATTTAGTTCTGATGTTTCCGCATCATTTCTATGTTTTCTAACAACTAATAACGGATCTTTTTGTAGACCTGACTACTAAGAGTTTTGTCCTAGTTTTTCACAAATTGTTTAGAAGTAGTTATGTTTCAATTACAATGCACCTTTTCAGAAAATCAAAACAATTTTTTAATCATTTATTTACGAGTTGTTAATTCTTGTTTGTTTCCCATGCAATTGTACAAATTAATATTAACCTACCAAGAAGTAAAGAACGTCTTGTGCACGCAGTCAGCGCGCATAGCACGCCGTAGACGCGCAGTAAAAACTCCTAGCACGTCATGAGCGCTCGGCAGAAACTCAGCGAGAGCGCAGTTAATCGCCCAGTAGAACTCCGTGGAAACGCAGGTACACGCCGTGGGAGGGGGCTCCGTAAGAACGCCTCGGTCGCCGTCAGGACGCCGTGACATCTGCACTTGTAAAACTTTCAGATAAAGCTGTACATTTTTTGCTGAATTTTCCTTGCGATCCTACGGCGATTCCATGAATTTTACAACGCCGAGTTGATGCAGCTTGGTGTGAAACGGCCTTCAGACAACAAAGAAAGTCCCCAAGTGCCTATCAACAGAAAAGTAATTACTGCAGGAATTGCCAGAAAAATTGCTTGACGTAATCTTTCGTTTCATAATAACGAGATTTTATTTAAAAGAGACGGCGAAGACGGACTGTCAGCATTGCTTGCTGAATCTGAATCAGGAAGGGTCAAAGTGTCGAGTTTGCAAAAAGTTATTACATCTCTTTGTGACTATTTCTTTAAGTAAGCATATGTAGAATTTTGTTCCCTGCATGAGGGTGAGAGAGAGAGAGAGAGAGATGTGTAATCTTCAAACAGATATGTAATCCAGCAATTCTTTTATTAAATTATTATTTTTTCATCTACACTGCATTACTATTTTATATTTTTCTCGATTTCCCATTGAATTTGCTTTCTCATTGCATGCATGTGCACACAGCATGCTTTTAATGTTAACTAAATGTTAGACAGTAGTACTGTATTAGACTGTGCATTAAATATATAGCTACATGCTATTCATATTGTAATGTCATATATAGTGTTGCAATTCTAATAAATGAAAGTTATAATGAAAAAAAGTATTGTTTGATTGTTCTTTGTTAATGACACTACTGTTTTCGAATGTGCACTGAATATAGCAATGTCATATTGTAATGACATCTAGTGTTTTAATTCACGTGAAATATCATGATGTAACACAGTATTGTTTGATTGGCTTCTTTGGAGGTGAGATATACTGTATTACCCTTGCTTGTCAGTCTGTCTGTAACACATTTTTGTAATATTTTTCTTGGCAATTTTGAATTTAAACTGCATGACGCTCTTTGTTTAGGTGTACCATATGGTGGGATTCAATTTTGTACCAGTCATAAATCAACGTCCTGTTAAATGACCTCCCAATTGAGCATTGGCTTCACAGCAGTCTTGTTGTGACATGTTATTAAACTTTTAAACCACTCTGTATTTACAACCCCAATACGAAGGAGAAGGGGATATACTGTTTTACCCTTGTGTGTCTGTCCGTCTTAAACAAAAATTTCTGCCGCATTTTTTTCTCAGCACTTATATGTAACCGAGCAGAAAGGAGGCAGATGGTGATTTCAGTCGATTTATTAAGTAGATAGATAAAGCATTGACCTATAAACAAAGAAATAATACATTAGACACAAAATAGAGTTTTACATGTACATTTATGAAATCTTTGACAATAAGCTACCGTTACTCCAGTATTCATTTATAATATAAAAACATGTTTTGTAACAATTTAACATGTGAACTTACAAACAAGTTTTAGAACTTACTATGACAAGTTTAACTGCAAAAATACGCTAAAGTATAAACTTTGCAATTAAAATAAAATGCCTAAATCACTAACATGGTAGTAAAGAAATATATAAGTAAATATAATATTAACATACCACAAGATGCAGCAGATATACGCTGGATTGACTGACGATGTTGAAAATGAAATACTGCCTAATTTTACTTAGTTTGAACGGTTACTTATATCAAATAGAGAATTAAATTTATTGGATAATGAAAATAAGAAAGACCAATGAAATTAGAGAACCAATGAAAAACGAAAGACTTTACTCAGCCAACTCAATCCAGTTGCGCAGTGTAACTGGCGGTTATTTAAAATTTAAGACTGTATTTAACAAAAACAGATAATAAAATAGATAAAACGAATAAATACATATAGAAATATGTTTGATACTATCACATACTCCCCCGGAAAATTGTTAATCTGTCCTCAGATTATAAATGTATGATTTTAATAAATAATACATACATATAGAAACCACAAAATAAATAAAGCACAAAAATTAATCATCACAAAAGTTCATTTAAGCAAATGCATGAAAAATATGACCACACGCTAGAACACGGGCTTCAACTCCAGTCTGTTCACATTTTTAATTACGGAATCACTGGTTTCTAACTTTACACTATACACTGACGGATATGGTTTTCCGATGATGACGTACACTTCCGTTCGCCACTTATCCTGAATCTTGTCGCGTCCTTTGATTCCTCTGTTGCGTAGATACACCCGATCACCAATCTGTAATTCACTGTTAACGTTTCCCGCTTCGTGTCTTCTTTTCCGGTTATCTTCATTGCTTTGGATTTCTGCTTTGGCCCGACCGTACGCAAACTGTAACTTCTCAGAGTGTAGTTCGATCCATCGGTCCATGTTTAGATCGGTTGTTGGAGTAGCGTTGCCTCTCCCGAGTAGGAAATCTACAGGTAGGTATGGATCGCGTCCGTACATAAGGAAATATGGCGAATATCCGGTGGATGCATGCGGCGTCACATTATATGAAAAAACAAGTTCCCTGATGTATTCTGGCCATTTCCGTTTTCTCGCTGGGGGTAGAGATCGAAGTAGATCATGGAGTGTTCTGTTGAACCTTTCACATTGACCGTTGCCTTGAGGGTGGTATGCAGTTGTTCTTGATTTCTTGATGCGGTATATGGTACACAGTTGCTGAATAATTTCTGCCTCGAAACACCTTCCTTGATCGGAATGAATTCTTTTGCACACTCCAAATTTAAAGAATAATTCATTCACTAATATTCGAGCAACAGTTTGGGCTGTCTGGTCACGTGTAGGTGCAGCTATTGTCCATTTAGAAAATACATCGGTTATAACCAACACATTTTCGTACCCTTGTGCCTTTTCTAGTACGGAAAAGTCTATAGCAATGCACTCTAAAGGTTCCGATGCTGTAAGATGTCCCATACTCGTATGTACTTTGGGTGGGGGAATTTTTGAAACAGCGCATCGTTCACACTTCTTACAGTAGTTCTTAATGTCCATAAACATTTTTGGCCAATAACATCGTTGTCTAATCAAATTAAATGTTCTCTCTATCCCCTGATGTCCATTTTGGTCATGTAGACTTTCGAGAACGATGTCCTTTAGACACTCCGGAAGTAATAACTGAGTAAGGTCACCTAATTTCGGATCGCTGATCTTTCTGTGAATAACACCATCGATGAAGTCCATGTGTTTTAACTGCCGTAATAACACTTGAGTTCTCTTACTCTGTTTCTTTAGAAAACTTTGTTTTGGGACCGTCTTTGATTTCACAAATTCAACACATCTACTTATCACTCTGTCATTCAACTGCATGTCTTTCAAATCACAATTGGAATAAGTAGGGAAAGTCTCTGCACTTGACACGTCCGTAGCTTCAATGAATATCGTCGAAGACTGTGCAACTTTAATTTCTGGTGGAATCATGGATCCATGAATACATTCACTAATGATGTCCCTAGTATCCACATTTAACCTTGATAATGCATCAGCGTTGGCGTTCTCTTTGCCTGGTCTGTACTTTATTTCGAAATCGAAATCAGCGAGTTGTGCTGCCCATTTTTGTTCGTATGCTTTTTTTTACAGTTTTGCTGTAGATAGGTATTTCAGAGGATTGTTATCCGTCAGCACTACAAACTTATTTCCCAGTAAATAATCCCTGAATTTTTCTGTAACACTCCACTTGAGGGCTAGTAATTCCAATTTGAGACTGCTCATGTTCTTTGCGGATCTTTCATTTGGTCTAAGAGTTCTACTGGCGTACGCAATCACAACAATACGTCCATTTTGATTCTGAGATAACACAGCACCGAGTCCATGCGCACTGGCGTCAGTTTCCACAATAAACGGAATAGTAAAATCGGCGTATCCCAGTAGTGGTGCAGTTGATAATACAGTCTTTAACTTCTCCAACGAATTCTGGCATTCACTGTTCCATTTATCACCAAACTTTGTTTTCGGATGTTTCCCGTTGTTCTTGGAAAGTTCCAATAAAGGTTGTGCAATCTGTGAAAAGCTTCGGATAAATCGCCGGTAATATCCCGCAAATCCGAGGAATGATTTAAGCTCTTTGACTGTTTCGGGTACTTTCCAATTTTCGATACACTTGATCTTATCATTGTCGGTGGATATTCCATCTTTAGTCACTATATGACCTAGGTATTTCACAGATGACTGAAAAAATTTGCACTTGCGCATTTTCAATTTTAATCCATGCTTGCGAAGAATATGAAACACTTTGTCAAGACGGTCTATTTGTTCACGCAATGTTTTGGAATACACTATGATATCATCCAAGAACACTAATAAGGTATTGAACACTTCCTCTCTGAAACAATGCTGCATTAGTCGCTGGAATGTTGCAGGTGCGTTGGTAAGTCCGAACGGCATTCTGTTAAACTCATAAAGTCCGAATGGGGTGGTAAACGCAGTTTTCTCTTTGTCATCGTCGGCAACTGCTATTTGGTTATAGCCCGAGGTAAGGTCCATAGTTGAGAACATAGACGATCCGTGTAAAACATCAAACGTTTCTTCTACTCTTGGTAACGGAAACTTATCTTTGATGGTCTTCTCATTCAGTTTGCGGTAATCCACACAAAGACGTAAAGAGTTATCCTTCTTGCGAACTAGTACTATCGGTGAAGCAAACGGACTGGTGCTTTCGCGAATGACATCATTCTTCAGTAACTTGCGTATATGCTGTTTGACTTCTTCAAACTGGGACGGAGGAATTCGTCGGTACTGTTGAGCGATAGGCTTGTTGTCTGTGAGTCGAATCTGATGTGTAACTGTACTTGTACATCCAATATCGTCATCATCCTTCGAGAAGACTTCTCTGTGCTTTCGGAATAAAGATGTGATCAAGGACTTCTCTTCTTCACTACAGTCAAGTTGGAATATATCTTCAGGTAAATCAAACGGTGTCTCAGGGAGAGTAATTTCGTTGATTGCATGACTTGGTTGAATGAAGATCTCTTCAGTGTTCCCCACGCGATTAAATCCAATATCTGAATTATCACCTTCAACGTCACAAAAAGACACTGTACCTATCATACTGCGTGGTTTAAGATAAATATCTTCATCACCAATGTTAGCTGCACGAACCCACATACGACCGTTATAAATGTTGACACAAGTATTCACAGTACGGAAATTCCTATGTAAATGGGCACCATTGGTCAAAGGATTAACAATAATATCACCCTTAACATGCGGTCCGGTACATGGAATAACAATGGCGGTATTTGCAGGAATGCACACTGGTACAGTTCCGAATACTCTGGCAAAACCACAAACAGACTTCTGTTTTAAATCACTTGACACAAAAACTTCACTTAAATTTCCGTCCCTACGAACATCACCTAAAATGTTCGTGCAGGCACCAAGAATATTCATTCCAATTATTCCGGGAACCGATTCTTTACGTTTACGCGTGGCGTCATCACTCGAGTCTTTCACTATTAGGAATCCACGTTGAGGTATGATATTCCCGTTATAATTTACGTCAAGCTCAATGTAACCAATGTAAGGAATAACTAGTCCGTTGGCAGCTTTTAGTTGTAAATGACATGTTGGGTTCACCATCTTTCCAAGCGGCTCGATATACTTTCGATAAAACGTTTCGGTAATTGTTGAAACCATCGAACCAGTGTCAACTAGGCATCTGATATTCAAATCCATCACAGAAATGTTAATCACTGGACACTGTCCTATGATACGACACGAAAATATAGAGTCCTGTAAACCCCCATCTATTAACGGACTCCCTTTAATAGATGTGGCTTGTTTTCCGATGACCCGGCTGTTGTTTCACTTGGTTTAGAACGACAATTTCTCTGCATATGTCCAACTTTACCGCACTCATAGCACACAGGTGGTGAACGATAAAAATCCCGGTTTTCCTTTGTATGCTGACTGGTTCCGCGATCTCTGATCAAACCGGTTAGAGGGTCGATCTGCTTTTGCTGTGCTTCGATGATTTTCAAAAGTTGTTCCGTTGTAGGCGAGTCGCTCGGCTGGGTGTTTAAATTATGCTGATCGCTGATCGTGTTCGAATGGGTTGAGTTAGCGGAATCCTTGTCTATCATTTCCTCTTCCTCGCTAAATAGTATAATTTCGTCTCGGAACTTGTGGAAGTCTGTAGGTTCATTACGCAATAGCTTCTTTGCTTCTTTTCTTAACAATGAATCCCGTAGACCATTCGCAAACTTCTCGCACAGCGTAATGTGTTTATTTGAAAATACACTTCTGTCTTTTCTGATAACGTTTTGATATAAATCCAGCAATGCGTATGAATAGTGTCGAATAGTTTCCGATTCTAGCTGATTTCGTTCAAAGAATTTCTGCTGAAGTGACGTCACAGATTCCGGATTGCCGAATGCGACACGAAGACAGTCCAAAATGGCGTGCGGATCCTGTCGTATATCTGGTCGGAATTTGACTTCTTCTTTTGCTTGACCCTCTAGATGTGAATAAATCAAGTCAACTTTTTGAGTATCTGAATATTTTCTTGCTGAAAACGCAATTTCTATGTCATCAATCCAGTCATCAACAGATATGTCAGATTTTGATTTTGGGCGGCCACAAAATGTCTTTATTTTTCTTGTTTCTGGGATAAAGGTTTGCTTTTCAATGACTTGTTTCGATTGCGATCTATATTTTGCTTCTAGTAATTCCATTTCCAATTCATGGACACGGTGTTGTAATTCCGCTTTCTTCATGGTGATAAGTTTACAATGGTATCAACAGTACTCATGAAAACGATTCACAAAGCGGAAAGTATTAGGGCTTTAACACAGGGAATCGATCGGCATGATATCTACTCACTGACACAATAGCAAGTCGAACAAGTTCTTTCCGATATAAAATTCACTTCAATTAGAAACTTAGCTGCATATTTGGAAAATAAATTCCTACGGTGGTCAATGCTTGGATATGTTTTCTCGCAGCGCCATGATGTAACCGAGCAGAAAGGAGGCAGATGGTGATTTCAGTCGATTTATTAAGTAGATAGATAAAGCATTGACCTATAAACAAAGAAATAATACATTAGACACAAAATAGAGTTTTACATGTACATTTATGAAATCTTTGACAATAAGCTACCGTTACTCCAGTATTCATTTATAATATAAAAACATGTTTTGTAACAATTTAACATGTGAACTTACAAACAAGTTTTAGACCTTACTATGACAAGTTTAACTGCAAAAATACGCTAAAGTATAAACTTTGCAATTAAAATAAAATGCCTAAATCACTAACATGGTAGTAAAGAAATATATAAGTAAATATAATATTAACATACCACAAGATGCAGCAGATATACGCTGGATTGACTGACGATGTTGAAAATGAAATACTGCCTAATTTTACTTAGTTTGAACGGTTACTTATATCAAATAGAGAATTAAATTTATTGGATAATGAAAATAAGAAAGACCAATGAAATTAGAGAACCAATGAAAAACGAAAGACTTTACTCAGCCAACTCAATCCAGTTGCGCAGTGTAACTGGCGGTTATTTAAAATTTAAGACTGTATTTAACAAAAACAGATAATAAAATAGATAAAACGAATAAATACATATAGAAATATGTTTGATACTATCACATATATATTTTAGGTGCTTGAAATTTTAACACACTATTTGTTTAGGCGTGTCATATCGTGTGATATATTTTTGTACCAATCGGATGTCAACTTCTAGTTAAACGTTCACTTTGCTTATTTTGCATATTCACATCACATTCACATCAGAGCGGGGGTATCTGTAGTGAGCATTGGTTCACAGATATCTTGTTTGTGGCATGTTCGTTAACTTTTATACAATAATGTATTAGAATGTGCACTGAATAGCCATTCATATTGTTAAGCTTTATAGTGTTTGAATTTTGCTATGGATGTCATGATGTAATACAGTATTGTTTGAATATTCCTCTCTTTTGTAATTGTGGTGTTATTCAACTTCTTGACAGTACTGTTCATGACATTTTGAGTATGCATTTCCAGAATATAAGTATAAATGAATTCAATTTCTTATGTTATTGTGTCAAAAATGTTACATTTTAAATTACTTATAATTTTTTTTTAAATTTCATTCTTTGTTATTTCCTTTTGATTAATTATGTACATGTTTTCTATAATTTGGACATAAATGGTAACCATGACAACAAAGCATCGTTCCAATTGACATAGCAAATGTTTACAAGTGGTTCATATTGGTATTATAAAATAAAGTCTTTAAACATGATACATTTATTCAAGATATGTACATGTATTTTTATTCACATTCAAACGAAATGGGAATTTTATGTAACCTGTGACCATATTTATATTGATAAGATGATCAATGATTTACTATTATTTTTTTCTTTTTTATTATAAGAGAGGGTATGGTCTAACACTAACCTTAATTAAGTTCTTGTAAACTTTTTATATTGATTTTAAAGATTTTTCACCGGACTTATAGTTACTAGTACGTCAAAAAGTAAATATCACGTTTTTATAAAACTAAGACATTGGCCATGAATGGTAACCATGGCAACAGATCATCATTTCCAATGTATACAAGATAATTAAAACCTTTTTGTTAATTTTTTGAAACAAGCCCAAAAACTCTGTTGTGGGTATTTTTATTTTTTTATTAATTGAAATACTCGCGAAATAGCATTTTTCGTGACCTTTGACTTTATTTCTCTTGGATGATCACTGACCTATATTTTTGGTTAGTTATCAAAGGTCTAGGTATGTTTTTACTCTGTATTGTAAGCTATGAAAAATCTTGATATTCAGATTTAGATATATTTACTTAATTTGCATATGTTTATAGTATTTGTTGTAATTAATTCTCAAAATCTAGAAGGTGGCCATTATAGGTTTCCATGGAAACATACCGTTTAAAACACGGAATATTAGTGCAAATTATCTGATTCTTTGGTTTTAGTAAACTGGATTATCTGAAATGTATTTTAAAAGAAAATATTATCATTATCTTTAGAATTGTTTCTTTTTAGCAACAAATTGCGGTTTTTTTTTCAGACGGTTGATACGCCCCCCTTCTGTAGGCCCGAGCTCTAAATTAAGGCCACTGACCTATATTTTTTTATGACAATGTATGGAGTTATTGCTCTAAAATAAATAAAAAAGCATTTCATGAAATCGGTGATGTAAGAAATTTGAGGAATGAGAAACCTTAAATTTAAACAACTTTGGATGGTTTGGTCATTAATTTTAAAGATAATTTGTTGATTGCTCCGACTCGGTAAGTCCAATCTCAGTCTCAGGGGTTAAGCGTCATTTAATTGTTGCAAGGTTATGGTGTAATTTCTCAACGCTATTAAAAAATTTAGAATTGTTAAAGCAATAATCGAAATATTTCCTAACACTGTTCAAGGTGGGCTTGACCTCTCGCCTCTCCCCTCCAACCACATTACCCCTAAATTGCATATGGCGGGGCACGGCAAGACGGATGCTGCTCTAAGCCCCCATCCACTGTCGTAGTGGCGGAGAACCCAAACAAAAGTGCTCTTGGTAAACCACTCCCGGATGTATTTTTATGGCGTATTGAACGGCTTTTCTTGGACATTGAAAGACATTTGAACCCTTAACCTTGGCATTTCCCGGAGTCAAGGTCATTGATTAAAGATTTGATGTTTGATGATTTGATATAATGAACTTTGACCTTGAGTCTTGCACCTCCCTGGATTAAGTCACTTATGCATTTTAGGAAAGCATTTTGACCTTGAATCTTGTACATTGTAGCTCCTACATTACGATCAAAATCACTATATAGTGTATGATGATACCGTTGTACTTTTTTGTCTTGCTGTTTGAATTAAGTCTACATCGGATTGCTTTGAAAAAAAAATTAGATCAGTGTAAAATATCAGAGGTGCTATTCATCACCAAATAAATATTAACAAATTTTTTCAGTGTTCACTTACATTAATTTTATATCTAATACTGTGGTTTCATTAATATTCAAGAGTATCAATTTTCGTGGATAAATTAAAAATCACAGTTTCAAGGATATGTTAATTCGTGGCTATAGACCCTATCAATACAAAATGTTAATGGAAAATGCACTTCAATGAACATTTTATTTCATGGATTAACTTAACAACGAAATCCACGAAAATTAGTATTCAAAGAATATTGATGAAACCAGAGTATATTAACTTACCTAGATATATTTTATTAAATAGTTTTTAGAAACAGTTAATAGTTCATTTTAATGGCACTTTAATGAGTGTAGTTTAAATGTGGGACTTGCAATTGTTGAATATACTAATTGTTAAAAGCGGAAACCAATGAATCAAAATATCAACACATACATTTCATTATTTTTTAGAAAAGTTGCATTCTTCTTTGTAGTTCTAAGAAATAGTTGGAAACACAGGAAAATGGAAAAAAAACTTTTGTTGTGCATGTATTCTTTACTATCACAATGAATAAAATCACAGCCAATATCAGAATTAATATCACAGACAAGGTTACATTTAGAAGAACAATGATCTAAAAAGAACAACGATCTAAATACATGTAGCTTCACCTTCCTCAAATTCTTCATTTCGTTTTATAGTTCCTATACCTTCTTGTTTATGTTGCAAGCATTTCATAATGTATTTCATACGATTTTGAATAATAAATCTGCGTGTTACACGTAGCTCAAATGTTCAAGAACTTGTTTCAAAATTGGTTTACATTTTTTAAGGAAAATATGTATATTTACAATCATAACTAATTCTATCGTTAAACAGTATGAATTTATCCAATTACGGAAGAACAGATTTTATTATTGGTACTTGTGAGTAAGCAGCTTTTTCGAGATTCCGAGTTTAATGTTATTTATTGTAGCTCGCACTGGTTACATGTATCAAACCCGATAGTTTTCTTTTAAAAAAGAGGCTTAGGAATTATTTTGACGAAATATTATATATTATAAATAAAAAGTGAATGAAAAGTCTACAAATAACAATATCCAATAGTTTACATCTACAATCATATCTATAAGTAAATACCATTTAACATTCAAAATAGTCCAAATATTGATTGATATTTAAAGTATAATAATAATTAATACTAGATACGATCTCGTTACGAGTAACGAGTAGGTCTTCCGTTCACTTTTTTTAAACGATTCGATTAAAATATCAATTAAATTTCAGAATTCTCCCTCAACCACTTCCTTTTAAATAATGTACACGATTGTCAATATCCTTTAAAATGCTTAACAAAGAGTTTTGCTTTATCACATACAGCAAATTAAAGATTTAAGATTTTAGTCCCCTAGAATCTCTAATTACGTTATCAATTGGTTTGGAAATGAGTTTTACAAACTGATATTGCTGCGATCAACAACTTTGTTTATATAATGCATTACAAAATCTTGATCGTTTTTAAGTTATGTGTAATATAGTTTACGAGTCTATTGGCTCCTAATTTAAAGGGCCAGTCCCTTTTTCTTAATTTAATACAAAAGATCCCATGAATACTAACATTTTTGTTTTAACACCTATCTTAAATTGTTGTTCATTTTTGAGATACAAATGATTGAATTTTTTAGGGGCCAGCCCTCTAGATCCTTAATTGGGGACAGACATTGGTTTTTTGATTAGTGGAATCGATTAGAATTATCAATGCAAGCATTTTCTCTTCTACAATGTCTAACAAAAAATGTTTCCTTCTTAGATACATTGCGTCAAAGTTTTAGTACTTTGGCCCCTAAAAATCCCTAATTACGTAATACATGGGCGTGGCAATGATTTTTCTGATCGATATTGTTACGATCAACAACTTTGCTTCTATAATGCATTACAAAATCTTTATCGTTTTTAAGTTATTTGTAAAAAAAAAGTTTACGAGTGTCTTGGCCCCTAATTAAAGGGGCCAGCCCCTTATTCTTGATTTTGCTGAAAAGGTCTTAAGCATACTAACACATTTTGTTCTTGTACTTATCAGAAATTGTTGTTCATTTTTGAGATACAAATGATTGATTATTTTAGGGGCCAGCCCTCTAGATCCTTAATGGGGACAGACATTGGTGTTTTGATTGGTGGAATCAATTAGAATAATTAATGCAAATATTTTCTATTCTACATTGCCTAACAAAATATGTTTTTTTCTCTAGATATTTTGCAACAAAGTTTCAGTACTTTGGCCCCTAAAAATCCCTCATTACGTAATAAATGGGCGTGGCAATAATTTTTTCTGATAGATAGTGTTACGTTCAACAACTTTGCTTCTATAATTCATTACAAAATCTTTATCGTTTTTAAGATATGTGGAATAGAGTTTACGAGTGTCATGGCCCTTAATTTTAAGGGCCAGCCCCTTTTTCTTGATTTTGTTGGAAAGAACTTGTTATTCCCTACCACTTTTGTTATATATGTTTTAACAAAATATCAACTGATAAAAAGATACAGATCAAAACGTATGAAAATTTTGAAAAAAAATTTCTACCCAATTTTCGTGCCTAGGCGAGCTCCAAGAAATGGGGGCGCTGGCGTAAAACAAATTAATAGGGCACAACTTCAAACTTTACTCTACCTATCCTGAAAATTTTATAATCATATCTCTGATAGTGTCTGAGATCAGCTCTGCACAAAAAAGGTCGTAAAAAATTACAAATTGGCCGATAAATCAGTACCGGTAGTGACGACAACAAAAATTTCAAAAACATATAAAATTCAGATCATGCCTCATCATCTGTGAAAAAATGATTGAAATCGGCCGAAAAGTTTTCGAGAAATCGCGTGCACAAAATTTGGAAAAAAATAATAATAACTAGACACGATCTCGTTGCGAGCAACGAGGAGGTCTTCCGTCTGATTTTTAGAAGGAAATATGACATCATCGACTTTGATTTTTGACCACAAAACATGATATGGAAAAAGGAGTGAAGTACTAATGCTTTATTGTATCGCTTTTTATAGGTTCTCTTACATTGCTGTTTTAAATACTTGCATTTCTTCCAATTTAGATGAAAAAGATTAACCATGTTCACCTCTGGTCCCTAAAAACCCTTATTGGGAAACACAAGAGGAAATCATTATATTGTTAGGATATATAAACGTATTATACCTAATCTAGCTTTTATAACCATTCACAAAATGACTCTCATTAAAGGGCTATAGATAAAAGATTTTAGAGCCCTTTGATCCCCTAATTTAAAGGGCCAGCCCCTTTTTCTTGATATCAAATGAAAGGCCATCTAACTGTAAACAAATTTTGTTCAACAAAAGTTAAGAAATTTGTTACCGTTCTGTACCGTTGACGAAATTTTGAAGGTTGCATTTTGTTAAGTACATCATTTTGAACAACTTTTCTTCTGTACTGCATTACAAAATATTTTTCCTTTCTGGGATATGGGTGATTAAAAGTTTGGACTTTTGGCCCCTAAAAACCCCTAATTACATAACACATGATAAAATCATAACATTACTTGGATACATAACTGTTAGATAAACATATTTGCTTCTATAACCTTTCACAAAATATCTCTCAGTAAAGGGCTACAGATTAAAGACTTTAGAGCCCTTTGGTCCCCTTATTTGAGGGGCCAGCCCCCTTTTCTTGATATCAAATGAATGGCCATTTAATTCTGAACAAATTATGCTCAACAAGTGTATAGAAATTCGTTACCGTTTTGGAGATATATGAGAAAGAAGGTTTTAGGGGCCGATCCTTTATCTCCTTTTAGGGGCCATTTAGCGAAACTTTGAAGGTTGCATATTGTTGAGAACATTTTTTTGAACAACTTTTCTTCTGTATTGCATTAGAAAAAATTTTTTCGTTCCGAGATATGGGTGATCGAAATTTTGGACGTTTGGCCCCTAAAAACCCTTAATTACGTTACACATAATAAAACCATTACATTGCTTGGATACATAACTGTGAGATAAACATATTTGCTTCTATAACCTTTCACAAAATATCTCTCAGTAAAGGGCTACAGATTAAAGACTTTAGAGCCCTTTGGTCCCCTTTTTTAAGGGGCCAGCCCCTTTTTCTTGATATTAAATGAAAGGACATTTAATTCTAAACAATTTTTGTTCAACAATTGTTCAGAAAATCGTTACCGTTCTGGAGATATATTAGAAAGAAGGTTTTAGGGGCCGATCCCTTATCTCCTTAAAGGGGCCGTTTAACGAAATTTTGAAGGTTGCATATTGTTAAAAACATTAATTTGAACAACTTTTCTTCTGTATTGCATTACAAAATATTTTTTTCTTTCCGAGATATGGGTGATCGATATTTTGGACTTTTGGCCCCTAAAAACCCCTAATTACGTAACACATAATAAAATCATTACATTGCTTGGATACATTACTGTGAGATAAACATATTTGCTTCTATAACATTTCACAAAATATCTTACAGTAAAGGGCTACAGAATAAAGACTTTAGAGCCCTTTGGTCCCCTTATAAGAAAAGGTCTTGTAAATACAAACTTTTTTTACGTTACATGTCTTAACAAAATATTTTTTAGAAAAGAGATAATCAAATAAAACCGGAAAAAATGACGACGTTTTTTCCATCTCAATTTTTGGGTCCAGGCGAGCTTCGGGGCCTTTTAAGTCAGATCAAAATGAAAATAAAATTGCAAATCTACAATCTTTTGTCTACTATTCCTGAAAGTTTGAACTCAATATCTTTTATAGTTTAGGAGAACGTAGAGGGACAAGCGACCCCTCTAAAAATCGCTAAAACGTAAAATTCTCAAAAACGGAAGTGACGTCATCAATATGATAAAAAACCTATAAGGTTTAGATCATTATCTATCAGATCTGAAAGTTTCATGAAAATCGGTCGAGCCGTTTCTGAGAAATCGCGTGCACAAAATTTGTAAGAAAAAAAATTAAAATAATAATAATAATAGGGAAAAAGAAACCGTAGAATAACAATAAGGTCTTCCGTTGGAAACGGAAGACCTTAATAATAAGAAACAGTACGAAAACAATAAGGTCTTCCGCTGGAAACGGAAGACCTTAAATAGATAAATGATATCTAAATCACGCACCGAATAAAGTACAAGTGTAAAAAGTAGGCTTTTTGAGTTTTAAGACCAGTTAGACCTTGGCCGAATCAGACACGACTAAACTACATGCTGGGAGGAGGCATGGAGTTGATGAACCCCTGGTATCCCCCGATGTAGTTAGGGTCCGGCATGTCGTCGTCATGGTTACTCTCTCTGGCGTCATCACTGTTGTTGTCGTCACTGTTATGGTCGTTGTTATCATTGTTTCTTTTTTTTTGAGTTTGCATTGGATCCTTGGGAATTCCCGGTCCCATTTTGTGGCTGTATTGCCCTGTCATGTAGAAAAGAGATTGGTATAAACAATTTCATAGCAAATATGTCAATTTTACTAGAAGGAATTAGGCAGTTTTTCTATTCATTTTCTATTACAAAATACGGCAAGAAGATAATACATTTTTAACCATGACCTTAAGTTTCAAGAAATGACCGTGGGTCGTGACACGCCCTAAGGCCATTATAATTATAATTATAATCAATCTTTAACGAAGAAAAAATAGTGTAATATCCTTTATAAGGAACTTCCAAGGTTTCTTACTTAAGGAAGATATAAACCAATTATGTACTTTTTATTCCAATGACATTGAACTTCTAGGGTTAGAGTGTAAACAACATATCTCTAGGTCATGGTTTCGGATCCGTATGGGGCTTGTAGAATTTCCATCTCAAATTTTAACAATAATTTCTGAAAAGTTATTATTTTTGTTTGGCACCTTATACTTCAAATGACATGGGTCTTAAATAATACAAATAAACATTTTAGTCCCCACCTTATTATCTAAGTACGGTAGTTTTCGTATGATTTACATGATCGATAGGTGCCAATTTCCCTAAGTACAAATATGCTCAAGTACTATTATTCAAAGCAATAATTTGATCGAAAAATTAAGAGATCTTGGACACAAATAATTTATATCTGCTGCCAAAAAACGCAATGGATTAAACTTCATCGTAGGAGCCAAAAGACCGAGAGAGAAAAAGCGTTTTCAAATATTTTCATAGTCATAATAAGATTTTTAAAAATATTTCAAATATCATTCATAGCATAAATATAATGGAAAATCGATGTAGAAAATTATAGTCGAAGATTCTCTTGATCGAACTTTGGTCGAGTACTCGTATACATCCCTGTAGATAACTATCAAAAATGGAACTAACAAAGATGATGTTGTTTTCTGATCGTGTTCCTCATACATAAACAACAGGTTTAGTGGCAATACAAATCATCAAATTCTAGTTAGAGAATTCGACTTTAATCACCCAGTCGGTCGTTTTAATTTTTTACACACATTTACACTTTGTGTGTTACTTGCCCTAACAACACAAATACTGTTGTTTATAAATAAGAAGCAAAGAGTGCTTTAAAGTTTTATAAAACAACTTTTTGCGGATAAAACTTTTATAAATCATGTCATGCACTTTAAAATTAAGAATAAATGGTGTCAAAAATTTAGCAGACTTACGTCGGCCAGAATCTATTTCAAAATAAATCGATGATGGATAAAAGATTGGATACTTGTACTTTGATACAATAGTCAGAAGTTGTGTACAAATGTATTTATTAGCCCAGTCCTTGGAAGATAGATAGGTCGTCAAATTCCTGTGTTTGAATCAGTTGCTTAGAATATATCATTATAATGGTTTTATTTTAATGAGTTTGCATAGTATACATGCAATTTCAGGAGAGGGGGAGATACCTAATCGTTATTTACCAAACAAGAGGTCAACAGGATTTGACGGCCACCCGAGTACCATAGCTCTTAGATTGTCATGTCCAGGGAGTATCATATGTCTGCATTTTATTCATTAATACAATTGTTTTTCTTTTATCTCTGACTACCGCCGTATCAGTTGTCGATTTCTATTATTACACTAATTGCTACACAGAAAGCACTATTTATGCTACACCACATTCAGGTACAGTAAAATCTCGGTTTTTGGTTTTTCTCCTACCTGTGCAGGAGTAAAGAAGAGTTTTTAAAAAATTGCATATCTGGCACCACCTTACAAAATCCCCGGGTGGTACATGTAAATAAATGAATATCACAATTTACATTTTTCTTACCATAGAGATGCTTTACACCAAAAATGGTAACAATTGACATCTTTTCAAAAAGGAGTTTAATGGACGATGCACAACGACGGACGAAGATCAATGACAATAGGTCACCAGAGTGACTCAGGTGACCTTAAAAGAGGACATGATGAACATATTACATCGCATTAAGATCTTTCGATTGTCGTCTATGGGAGCATTACGGAATATATTACCGTTATCGGTTATAATATTAGTGTTATGTGATGCTTGGTTTCGCCAATATTTGTTAATTAAACTTGACATGTGTTTTATACATTTTAAGCAATGAAAAGTGAAATGACACTAATGTTTAACAATTTATAGAGGGTAGTTTGAGTTGAAATCGCTGAATTCAATGAAAAAAAGATAAAACCGTACATAGGAAAAGATGACAGAGACTACAGTTTATTATTTTTCACCTGGCAAGGTAAACATTTCTTTGCAGATATCGACAGGATACATTATGAGTTACAAATGTACCAATTTTTAGTGAGTTTGCACCATAATTTTAAAAGTTAAAGACGTTTTGTACTTATTCATGGTTGAAAAATTGTATCAAAATTCACTCTAAATGTGATGGTTTTCAAACTGGCCAGTTTAGATGGCCTTTAAATGTTAAAATACACAAATAAAGGATTGCGATTAATTTCTTTATAAAATTGCTTTATTATATAGAAATCAGTAAAAAAAAATTATGTTTGATTGGAGAGCAGTCGTCGCCATAACTGCCTTGATAGTGTACCTGCATGTTAGTTCCTACAGCATGAATAAAATATTTGCAACATACCAATATTTAAGTTCAATTTGAATGTTTACATATTATTCGTCAAATTTAAACAAATATTTCACAGATTTAACCATACAAATATCAAAGGTGGAGAAACCTTAAGGTCACCTTCAACGCCTGTGAAAGTAGCGATACTATATGGCCAAATTGGCTCGGACCAAAAACCTTAACCCCTGACCCAAGAGCCATAAATTTCACAATTTCAGTAGGAGGTGTCATTGTCGTCATAACAATGCAATTAGTTTTTAAAGCACAGGTGGAAGGAGAAGAAATATATTTTTTAGAATTTGGCCCTCTTTGCATATTAGGCCCCGCCCATGAGAAACCAGGCTTTGTAATGTCATAAATTTCACGATTCACAACTGACCTTGTAGGTTTGAAGAAAACGTTAACACTGGGCGCCCTTGATTTAGCTTAACTGGGTGTACATTGGTGTAAACATTTTGTTTTGTATATCAAGTGCACTTAAATGGTGTAGTGTACTTGTACTAGAGAAGTTATAAATAAATATGGCGGAAAGGGGTGCTGTTTTAAAGCTATACACGCTATAATTTGCTTCAAATTTGAATGAAGGGGAAAATGTGTTTGATTACTAATTAAAGTTACTTTTATTCTGTTAATTATAATGCTCAATTCGATCACGTAACAAATATATCAAATATTAAACAATAAAAAATATTTATTTTCCTGCCAGGAAAGTAATGCCTCCTCGTGAATATCAATCTATCACGTGATATCGACAGCTAAATTTAGCCTATCATACCAAAACTGGTGAAGGGTCAACATCCTCATATTTGTAATAGTTTCACAAAGGAAAGGATATTTTTAGAACAGCATAAATTTATCCGATATACGAGTACAAACAAAAGAAAAAAATACAAGCCTGTGAGTAGATATCGTATATCGAATACTTCCTTTAAAAAAAATGACGTAGACCTGTGTTTTTCCCCTATGTGCTATTTATAGATTATATAAGTGTTAATGCAGAAGTAAGGGTATCGTGAATGACAAACGTATTTTACTCATTACACATGTATGTATTTCAAATTAACAACTGTTAAGCATATTAAAAATCAAGTTGGATATTTAATTAGGCAAACAATAACGACCACCTAGTTCTCCGCGGACATGCGCAATGAGGTCGGTTTGCTCTTCCTTCATCAATATTCCTGAAAAGCCTATTTTCCTGGCAGGAAAATTAACAATTAAAAATCTATATCTTTGAAACGAGATAGAATTCACCCTTGTATTTTACAGACTAAGGATAACTTTTATAAGTAGACAAACACATGCGTTTTCACTCTCATTCAAAATTGACGTAAATTATAGCGTGTATAGCTTTAACAGACAATCTGTTGTTCAGCGACAATGCAAGGCTTTTTTCTCATATATATATGCAATAAAATAAAGGCATTTAAATTTAATTGCTTTCATACAAAAGACAACTTAATTGCAACTTCCAATCCGTAATATTACTTTAAATCATTTCTCAAGTTTCTAATCAAAACATTTGTCCGCCATATTGGTTTCACTTAACAACACATGCCCCTGACTCGATGTAGAAAAGTGTACACCAAAACGCTACTCCACTGCACTTGATTTACAAAAGTGTACACGCTGTACACCTTTTTGGAAAATAAAGCGCGCCCATTGTAAAATTGTTAACGGGAGGCTGATGACAGACGACGCAAGATGACAGACGAAGACTAATAGGTAAACTAAGTGTTTCAAGTTGTTTAAAAATTGAGTCAAAAAGCTTTTTAATATCATCTAAGTCTAGAACCTTTTACATGTGTTGGCCATAGTAAAATGTTAATAAGATTTTTTTCATGCATATAACCGTTTTTTCACTGCATCGATTTAATCAAAATTATTAAACGGTTTATAAGACATTTACAAATTAACATTTTTAAAAGGGATTTCATCAGATTTTTTTTACTTTCGTCAAGAAATTTTCTGTTGTGAATAAAGTCTGGTTTTTAACCGACATACAATAACAAGGCATCAGTTACTAATAAGTCAGTGAAAATAGAAAACCAAAACTTAAAAAAAAATTTTAGGGGACTTACTTTCTAGTCAGTAACTTAAAGGCGGCAACTCCTGCAGCGGCGCCCACAATGCCTGCTACCGCCACAGCTGCCGCTTTCCAGGTCGACACAGAACAGGTAGGTTTGTTGTTCATTAAAAGGCATTCTCTGAGAACTCCACAGCTCAGCTTGTCACAATCTAATGCCAAAGAATAAATTATTTGAGTTTGATAAATCCTAGACCGTAAATTCGATTGACAGTTCTTAGAGGTACATTTTATGACATTGAAAATATAATAATTTGAGGCGCACACAAAGATGCGCTGGTTTAAATTATAAATGCAACTTCCTGACACTTCTCTACATAATATCTCCAAACAACCAAATAATATCTATTTTAGATATGTAATGTTTAATTCAAATTTTTTCCCATCAATTTACTGATCTAAAAGGTAATATGCATAAATGTATGTATTACAATAAGCAATTTTTGTTACGTTTCAACTTTAATACTCTTAGGCCACACAAAGTTGATTTCTTGGTCTTCGGATTCTATGCCAAAAAAATATTTGGGCGAGCGGGTGATTATTTAATTTTAGAGTTTAAAAAAGGAAATTTGAAAATTTTTGGGCAACGTAAAAAAAGGGCAAGCAATTACATTTTATTTTTAAAATGTCATTTTTTCCGTTGGTATACATGTAAAACGGTGACTGTATTCGCCCTTGTATCAGACCCTCCTAATCGTTAATTTTATTCACACATCGGGCATTATTTACTTGTAAACCTTGCTTACAATCTACCAGGAATTTATTGGTATGACCAAAATAAAAAAGCACACTCATGACCAAAAAAAAGACAACCAAAATGAAGCGAAAACGGTACTAAAAATTCTGGGTGGGGAATTTTTTTTAATTAATATTATTGTTTTAAAAGCCCTTACGTACGTCCGCACGGATCCAGCGATCAAGAAATCAAATAAGTGTGACCTTAAGTATACTTGTCGTATTTTTCAGCACGGATGCCCTACATTTTACATTTATACAACGATACCTTCATTAGCATACACAACTAAATGTATAGCTGCTCTGGGCCTTGTTGTTACATTTGTACAACGATACCTTCATTAGCTTACACAACTAAATGTATAGCTGCTCTGGTCCTTGTTGTTACATTTGTACAACGATACCTTCATTAGCATACACAACTAAATGTATAGCTGCTGTGGTCCTTTTTCCGTACGAATTGTGGACGGTGCACTGGTACCTTCCCATATCGGCTGCCTGGACGTCTTTGATAGTTAGGGAGGGGTTCTGTGGAGTCCCCCCTATATATTTCCCAGACATACTGGTTGATATGATGATGTGATATGTATACCATTTCACCATTACTACTGGTGGGTATGATGCCGAAAAATTGCATGGCAATGTCACGTTGTTGCTCGCATTTACAGAATATGTGTAAGATCCCATCGGTACCAAATTTGGATTACCTGTTCAACAAAGTTAGAAAATTTATATGATTATAAGCGTGCCAATAATATATTGGAACATCTTTCCAAGTGAAACCGCGATCAAAGAAGAAGATATATTGTCTTTTAATATCAGCCATCAATTCCAAAGTTGTTTAAAATATCATTTTTTTTCTATGAAATACACCATCTTGAATATGCGTGCATATATAGTACCAAGTTATACACTTTTATCATGTTTTCAAAAGAAAGGATAATGACGTTAACTTATTTTCACATTGTCTAATTAGGTAACTCTTATATCTGTTATATATTCTTTATTTCTAGGTTCTCTTATGAAAATAAATGTTTCATTTCAATTTTTGTGATATTTCTAAAAACACTTTCATATATAGCAAAATATGACTGAAACTGCACCTAAATCTTTATATAGAAATTATTTGTTGCTATTCAGACTTCTACATTCTATGTGTTAACATTTTTTAAAAAAATCTCTGTTCTTTAAACCTGGGCTCAGATCCAGATGTATCATAGATGCGCTCTGTCCAATTCCTGCCGTATTTGTAGCTTGACATCTGTAGTTTCCTACATCTGTTACTTGAACGTTCTTTACGGTCAGATAGTTGCTACCGCTGTACTTCGAAGTATCTCCGGTGTTTACCACTGATGTGACACCATTTTTCTGGTATAACCAGGTGATGGAGTAGCTCGTTGGACTTGCGACGTAACATTGAAGTATAGCATTTGACCCTGGCGGAATTTGAAAACTACTAGGAGACCCTAGCGTTACATTGGGCAAACCTGCAGTTACAAAAGTGTAGCAGTTTGTTAAACGAATATATGACTCATAACCTACCCCGTAATCAATAGAGATATCAAAAACTACAATTCTGTATTAAAATTATAGTAACTTATTTCAAGATCTTATCATTAATCATTAGAAAACAAATTTGAAGATGGGTGGATAAGGCGTGTAAAATGCCCATACGCGGTCGGACAGGCTACTAAAAAATTAAAGTATCAACAAATCTGATGTGTTTTTTTTTAAATAATTTAAAACAATATATATTTAACGAATCATTGATTTGTAACCTGTAAGTATGTTCAATACTCGGAATATGTTGACTCAAACAGGCGTATACGTATCAAAACCTGCAAATATTGTCATTTTTTAGAACTTCAAGGCATTTTCTTTTATAGAGTGGGTCTGTGCTCCATATTTTTCTCATAGTCTAATTAAGGTCTAATGGAAAACAAACCGATTTCAATCAACAAAAACGTGGAGAGATGACCCACTATACATTAAAAATATCATTTTGTATCCCAACAACTGAACGTATTGAAAAAATAATACAAGTCCGGTAATTCGTGACCTTAGCCACACATAATATTTAAAAAGCCGCCTTTGTTGTGTCTGAAATGGCTCAGTGGTTAGAGTACCTGGCATAAGCTAACCGTATATATCTAGGGTTTTTATGTTACAGGTTCGATACCACCAAAATTTCCGACAATATTGTCTTCCGTCTTCAGCGGAAGACCCTTCTATTATTCTTTGGTTTCTTTTTCAATTCTATTATTATTATTAGGGTCTTCCGTTTCAAACGGAGTTTAAAAATTGATTTTTCCGGAAATTTTGATTCTGCGTCCTTGGTTTAAAAAAAAATTGTAATGTTCAAAGTAAAATTAACTCGTACCAAAAATAATTGTTAAGTCGTCCTTGAACGCATTCGGATTTTTTTGTTAAGTCGATCGTGAAATCAGAAAGGGTTTTGTTAATTCGTACTTAAAATCATTCGGATTTTGTTAAGTCGTACCAGGAATAATTCGATTTTTTCATCCTTTTATCTAAGTTACTCTTGTTATTGGTTCAAGAGCTCTGCTTCTTACAGGAACTTCCAGCTTTACTTCCGACATTAACGGAAGACCCACTCGTTGCTTTGCAACGAGCTTTGCTCTAGTTATTATTATTATTCTTTTTTTTTCCTTACACATTTTGTGCAGAAGATTTCTCGGCGATTACTCGTTCAATTTCCTTTACATTTTCAGTAAAGATGTCCCGCCGTCTTAAGTTTGTACCGCCGGAATTCTTTTTAGATTCACTTCCGTTCGGAAGTTATCGTCATTTTACGATTTTTAAAATTGAGTTTTGATGACAGGTTTTTCAAAAATGAGTAAAGATATTTGGCTGAAATTTTCAGAGATGAGAGACCTACTGTTTTTCTGGTGCGACACACTCAAGAAAATGTCCGCCGTCACTTCCTTACGTCATAGGAAGAAAATTTAAAAAATTTAATTTTTCGACTTTTTTATTTTTTAATATTTCTTTTTTATATTTTAACAGTTGGTAGTGACCCTCTTACTGATTCAAAATATGTAAAAAAAAATTTAAATCGATCAAGGCGTTCTCGAGAAATCAAGCGTCAAAGTCCTGAAGCGAGAGCCCGAGTAGCTCAGTCCATAGAGTTGTGGACATGGCCCAGGCGACCCGGGTTCAAGCCCCAAGTGCCGACATTTTTTTTTTCTTATTTTGCATAGATTAACAACTTCGTGTTAAAAGTCGTCTTTTCTACTAAAAAATCGGACGGAAGACCCACTCGTTGCTCGCAACGAGAACAATCTAGTTTTTCTTATTTTTTGTTAAATATATTAAAACCTGACTATAGTTAGAAATTTTGCTTTTGCAAAGTTGTATTATAATATATTTGAATAGAATTAATTGGGGAAAAATAAATTTAAAATTGTATTTCACTACTAAACCGAATGGGCATTTGTGCCATCTTATTCCCCCATCTTCAAATTTAGAAAACTAAAACTTTATCTGTGATTTTAAATTGTGAAGCCAAATAACTCTCCAAACCATACTAAAAAGAGTTTGAAAAAAGTCATTTAAGCATTAAATCATCATTTTACGAAGTATGTAGCATCATTACTGCAGCGGTACACACACACACATATTGAGTAACGCGCGTTTGCGAGAAATGTATATGCACATCAATACTGTTGCAGTTACATGTATGAGACTATATATAGACTGATTCGATGACAAAATATCATAACTTCTTTATCAAGCGTTGAAATACGTTTTTGATCTGCAAATGCCGATTCAAAGGAAAAGGAAAGTAAAAAAAAAAAAACATATTTTAAAAAGAGATGTTTGTAAAACACGTATGACCCCCTCCCTTAGAAACATCTGCGAAAATAATGAACGGAAACTACATATAATTAAAATTCCAAGGCAAATAACTCTGTCAAAGAATGTTTGATCGCACCGAAAATTAAATTTGACCTAGATATTATTATGATATACCTGTATACCAAATTTCATTTCATAATGTGCATCCTATGCGAAGAAAATCAACGGAAACGGCAAATAATTGAAATATTTCTACGCCCAAGGGGCACAACTCTGTTGAGAATTGCTCCATCTTATCCAAAATGGAACCTGACCTAGATATTATTATAATAAACCTGTATATTCAATTTCATTTCAATATGTGCATTCTTTGCGAAGAAAATGAACGGAAACTGCAAATTATTGGAATTTTTCTACGTCCAAGGGGCACAACTTTGTCAAAAAATTCTTAATCGTACCCAAAATTATATTTGTTTAAGATATTATGATAAACCTGTTTACCAAATTTCATTTTTTTATTATGTGCATTCTGTGCGAAGAAAATGAACGGAAACTGCAACGAATGGAATTTTTCTACGTCCAAGGGGCACAACTCTGATGCGATCGTTCCCAAAATTGAACTTGACCTAGATATTATTATGATAAACCTGTATACGAAATTTCATTTCAATATAGGCATCCTTTGCGAAGAAAATGAACAGAAACTGTTGGTGGACCGACCGACAGATAACAGCAAAGCAATATGCTCTCCCGTCTTCGAAGAGGGTCATAATTATACAAATGAAGTGGTTTAAATTACAAATGTATGGTTTAAATGCTGTTTTGAAGATTAACTACATAATTTAGCTTTAATGCACGACTGAAGTTAGAGAAATCGCATTTACTCGAGGCTGACAAGATGTAGAACTCTTTTGTATTTAAACTAAAACAATAACCTTTTTAACTTCACTCCATCTATTCAAGTTTGGTTTACATGTACAATGTACACAGTGCACTTAAACCCGCTGAATATATACAATAAAAAAACGCCGAGTTATGCCTTTTCTGCTATTCAAATATCCAAAGAAACAAAATTGACAATGTTTAGGCTCACAAGTCAATCTAAAGAATAAATATATATGTATTCATAAATATATGCATTTTTGTTAAATAATTAACATCTATTAATCTGCTGTTATTCAATGTTGTAAAAGATCTCGAGAAATACTTTTATTTTAAGTCAAGCTCTCCGCTAACTAAATAAGATTATAATTGTAATTGGGGTGTTTAAAATACATTCTCTACTTTTACAATATTATGCTATGCTATGGTATGCGATTTAAGTGATATACTAGGAGATTTCAATGCCGTGTAATGAGATTTGTATGCTATCCTATGAAAAATTATATTGAAGGGTTCAATGATATGGTATGGTATGCCATGACATTCGAACAAAAACGCCTCCTTACACGGAAGAGTTTTAAACATTTAAAAGTAAAACTATTGGAAGCAAAAGTTACCCACTAATCTGCAATGTGAACATATATTCTTTTTTAATAAAAGCATTTTAAACCGAGTTAAAACCATGTTCTATGTTATGCTATGGTATGATATGACGAATAAGAATCTATGAGATTGTATGCTATGCTATGAGATTTTAGTACTATGCTATGGTGTATGTTGTAAAAGATATGCTTGAAATGACTGTACCAATTATGTCGAGACATTTTCTTTGATTGTTACGATACTTTGCATCCGTTGACAATTGCCAAAACTACACGGAGATTCCTCGGACACTAACCTCCGATTTGAGATTTCAACGTTCATGCTCCGTGTGAGGTTGGTTTGCAATTTAGAGGAATGTCAAATACAAAAGAACGGTCTCAAATTGATACGGTTTCAAAATTTCCATAGTTTGCCATTTAGATCAAATATCATGACTTGCTAATACTGACACTATGTTGATTAAACAAACCGCAATAGATGGTGTGACGTCATAGATTAATTTTCAATGGCAGCTCCTATAATGGCGGAAATTTAAATTAATCGATCGATTTGTTTTATTTATTCATTGTTCCAGGGAACACAAATATGCTTTACAAATAAACAATGTAGCAGTTGATGATTATTTGATTTATTGTACAACATAGTTTTGTCCCCTTTAAAGTTAGATAATTCCATCTGAGGTACAAGCGGCCTTAATTCCACATCGCCTAAGCAATAATATGCAAAAGTAAGCACTTCTGTTTTATGCCATTAAATAAAAACACATTGGAAAGGTAGTACAGTGGACCTTGAATTTTTTTTTCGAATTTCTACACATATAAACGTCAAGCCCCTTCATTATTTACGTTTAATGAAAGATTTCTTAAAATTCTCTCTAAAATTCTATTTTAAAATTCAACGGCAAATTCCACTTAATCCTACTTTTGAAATTAATGATTTGACACTACTAGAAGAAGACTTTTCAAAAATGCCAACAAGTACTCAATGATTCATAATTATCTCCCCTCGAAAGAGGGTATGTCCTCTCATTTAAAAAAAAAATGAATACGCTTCACCTACGATTACTTTGTGTCTAGTTTAATAGTTAAAATTGGCCTACCAATTCTGGTAAAACAATTTAGAAAACAAGAAAAATTTAGACGGCCAGAGAGACAGACAAATAAGTTTTCAGCTAAGGGGAGCTGATACGAATCAAAGTATTGAAAGCCGGGCTCTTTTTGGTGTGTCTTTATGCATATTGTGTAGTATTGTGGAAAATTCATGCGCATTGTATGTGTCAAAAATGCATAGTCTTGTTTTTAAAACACGTTATTAATAAGAAAATTTTAAAACATGGATAATTCTGTCAAATTTTTTAAAAAAGAATGAAATGCCAACACTTTTGACAAAACGTGGCTCTTTGTGTAACTATCTGGTATAGCGGAAGCTTTTACTTTGACGCTGTTTGGTTTTATGTTTACTTTTAAAGTTACTTTTTTGAAGCTATTTATAGTTACATTGGCAATTTGTCTGCCTACGGCCAGGACTTTCAGCAGAGCCCGGTTAAAACGATATTAAATCACCCACAATGATTTTGAACTCTTGGTTTGTGTCTGTGTAACCAGATAGCCATGCTTTGACCTTGAATTGTTGGTATAATTATTACAAATTGGTCACTATGATACTTAATTATAGATGGTAAGATTCTGCGCAATGAAAAGTGGTAAGGATAAATAACAGAATGAAATTGTTGACCTTTGTAGCACTGCGTAGTATTCCTGAATGATGTTGTACAACCAGGTACAATAATGTCAAAATTGGGAGTTTATAAATAAGTTTGACGATTCTGTGTCTGCATAGATAGGTCTTGTACTCTATACTGAGTTATGTTTCGCATGTTATATATATTCTTTGTAACCTTTTAAACCATGAACTCATGTAAACTTTTATATATGACCTTTTAATATTGTACTTAAGCAATGCGCCATACTCAGGAGACTCAAAGCCTGCATCTCAACAATCTTAGTCTTAAATGTTGTTATTAAATCAAGTACACAATTCGGGCACAGTAAAACCCAAATTAAAAATACAAGTTATCAACAAATTGTCATTATTTGCGATCCTGTGTCTGCAATGAAGGCCCATAAAGCAAGTTAGCCATGTGTTGCTTTTTCCATCTATTTAACCTTTGCACCTTAAAGCCACGTAAGAACGAATGTATTATGCGTAAGCGATGTCTCATACCCTGGTGGGGGACTCAGAGACCCAGGACTCGGAGACTCAAAACCTGCATTCATACTCTTAGATAAACAGTTCTGACAGTTTTGTTTCTTTAATATTAAGAAAAAAAATATAACTCTGGAATTTGAACACTAAATTTTCACTTATGGTCATCGTAGATGGGCCGAACTGTCATAAGTGAAATGATATAGTCCCCTGTAAAATGATGTTTGATAGAATTTCTTATTTTGGGGTTTATAATTCTATTTGTGACTAAGATTTTTATTTTTGGGGGGAGATTTTTTGATAGAACTTAATTATTTAAAAAAGGCTCAGAATTTTTTTAGTATCAATTTGGATGTGAAATTGGGGATTTTGATTTAGATTTTGAATAAGAGATCTTTGATTTGGACTGCTTTTAATTGATGTTGTAACTGCTTGATAAACAACAATTGGACTTGGTGATTCCTAAGTTGAGTTGAACCTCAAGGAGATCAAGAAGACGAACGGCTTACATCTGAAGTTACACAAAGATATGCGACTTCGAATATGTCGTCTTAAAGTTGCTTTTTTAACATGGGTATATCTATATATCTTAGTATGTTGTATGAAGAAATACTTTACACATAGACTACTAAAATTGGAAATTTTGAAAAGCGGGTACAATACATTGCAAAACAAGATCACTGCTAAGCAGGCATCCATAATTACCACATTTTGTTTGTTGTGTACAAGTTCATTAAGAGCGTTTTCTTTTGGAACTCGAGTTTTCACTCTATATACCCACCTCTTGATGCTCACCCACAAATTAGGACGAACGGAAAAATCAACTCTTTGTACTCTCCAAAATGGAGGTTGTCAATAACATTATGCACCGTAAATTTGAATATTTAAATTTCGAATAAAAATGAGATGCGTATGTACTTTTTCATTAATTTTCCCTTAAAAACATCAAATAAAATTATATAATACTTCATATTGTTGTGTTTACAATAGCATTTGAAAGTTGTGTTCCCCATTTGTACATTTTAAAAAAGGAACATCAGGTATCGGTAATGAACTTATCTTTAATCATTAAAATAAAAAAAATAATAAGTTTAAATTAAAATTAATTTTGTTATAAAGAGTTCTTACAATTTTTATAAGAATCAATAACTTTTATATAAATCGAAAATAGAAACATCATACATTACTTTGTATCTGTACACTGTTTTTGAAAGATGTTTAGATAGAATTCGTTGTAAAACAAACAAATAGAAAAATATAAAATAATTATTTGTTTCAATTTTTCTTTAACTATGCACAACATATGTGGGTTTTTTATAATTACATACGTACTCAACGATATAATACGTAAATTTAAAATCTTGAAGTCGTCTGATGCACCCGTGTCCGCCATGTTGGAGAGTCCTTACCCTCCTTAGATAAAGTAAACTCTCGCTGTTTATCTCAAAAACTCGCGACTAGATACCAATCTCGAGTTCCAGAAGAAAATCCTCGATGTTATATACTTTAGATTACGTTGGGTATCTCGAGAAATGTTTTACTGATAATTTTAATCAAAGTAGTGAAGAGCTGGCGGGAGTTGATTTTATTAACCGGGTTTTCAAACGGAAAAATACGCTTATTAAATTGGTGAAAATGGCGGGCCGGCTGCCAAGAGGGTATCCTCATTGTATGGATAACTCCTCTTACAGTTTTCAAGATAGGAAATTGTTCTTTTGCAGATCAGTTGAACATAAATCAGAGGTGTGCATAAATTCAAACATTGTTCTAGGTCAAGTTTTATATTGGGTTCGATCGAGCAATTTTCGACAGAGTTATGGCGTTTTGACGTAGAAAATTCGAGTTATTTGCAGTGTCTGCTCATTTTTTTCGCAGAGGGTGCACATATCATATGAAATTTGGTATGCAGGTTTATCTAAATAATATCTAGGTCAAGTTTGATTTTGGGTATGATAGAGCAATCTCCGACAGTTATGCCCCTTGGACTGACAAAAATTCCAAAGATTTGCAGTTTACGTTCATTTTCTTTGTGGATGTTTTCAAGGGAGGGGGGCATAAGTGTTTCACAAACATATCTTGTTCAAAGTGCGTTGTAACACAATAAATAGAATAATACCTGTAGTTATGATAAAGTATGAATTCATAAAGTAGACGAAAAACACTTGGCTTTGCCTTTTTAAAAAGGGAACGTGATCAGTTAATGAACTTTTTTACCTGGCACGTAACAGATGGGGTCTGTAATCCCTCCTGGACAATGACACACGTATTTTCCAAACTGGTCTTCACAAGTTCCCCCATTTAGACAAGGTTCCCCAAGACAATCATTGATAGCTACAAAATAAATTGTAAATAAAATATAGATTTTTTACTGTATATAATATTTTGTTTTCCTTTTTAATTTGGTATTCAAAATTCAACTTAAGAAAAACAAATTGATACCATCTGCACACGTCCTATTGGATAATTCCTCCGATATGAGATTTAGCACGTCAAATGTGGTCAAATATGTGTAGTCGTTGTGTGTAGCCACTGAGCGAAGCACAGCGGAATTCACACCTGTCCCAACACCGACGGAGAAGATGGTGACTCCCATTGCTTTTAGACGTTCGGCCTCGTCAGTAAGAGGGCTTTGGCCATCTGTGATTAAAACTGCTATCTTTGCTGCATCCGATCTTGCACCTCTAGTTGTTGTAAAAGAGTACATTCGGGCATAGTCAAGAGCACTACCTATGCTTGTTCCACTAAAATAATGATCGAAGAAACTGATGCTAGAAATAGCTGACTGAATACTTGACACAGTTTGATATCGGTTCAAGGGAAAGATTTCTCTTGCAGACGATTCAAAATTGACCACGCTAAACTGATTTGTATCGTTTCCAACACTGAATTGGCCGACAACGGTGCTTACAAAAGATTTGATCCGCTCGAAATTGACTGAGCCAATGCTGCTAGGTTCGTCATCAAGAAGAAAAACGATGTCCCCTTTTGAGGCACACGATCCTAAAAAAAGTTAAATAATTTCATTTGTCATGATATGGTTCCGATACTTCTCATGTCATTTTTTATGATGACTACATCTTCGTTCGCATACTGTCTTGAGATATATGCCGCTTACCTGCTGGGGTTTTTTTTGGGGGGGGGGGATGTCTTAAGCCCAATTAACGAAATGTATATAAAGTCGAGGGCTTGTCATGATCCAAAGAAATAATTCTCTAACCTGGCTGTTAAGTGAGGTGTATTTTCCTATGCTTTTTTAAAAAAAGCAATGACCGCCAGTTTACAAATGCAGTTTTTGAATCAGATTCAAAGTATAAAAGTTTATAAAATCTAATGGTTTATACCAAACGGTGCAAATATATTTTGTGATGGTATTATTTCTGAGAAGAAAATGTATCGTTATTCATGTTTTTAATCTTTTTAACGTGTTGAAGATTGACACGTCAGGATAAAACTATAGCTACAGAAGGTAAAGGAAAAATTAACCTGTTATTTAATAATCTAGTCAACCTTGAATTTTACGTATTGTAACATGTTGACATTTTATGAGTTTACATGCAAACGAGTTAATCTGTGTACAACCCGGCTGTGAACTGTATTACTGAGTTAGCACAGGTAACAATTTTATGTACAGTGTATATCGGGCTCGGTGTTCTGTCTTTGTACCTACTTGATTAGAACCATTTTAGCAAGAGCTTGGACTTTGGGTAGTTGGTGTCAAACTGCAATATGACGTATGCATCTCTATTTCATTGTAGGCCACTCAGCCATTGCTCTTTGAAATTAACAAGATTTGTCTGGCTTTTGAGCTAAGACTACTCAATCGGTGTATATTTCACCTGAAGCCAGCATCATTTTTAACTTGCTTTGACTCAAGAAATAGATAGTTACGTCCTATTGAAAGTCCAAGGCCTTGTTAAAATAGTTCTAAATGTAGTTTAGATTTGAGCATACTTTTGTACAAGTAAAAGCTTTCGAAAAAGCTTGCCTGACTAAACAAAATTATTTAATGGAATCATGCATGTATCAATTAGGCTATCTTATCAGAAATGAATTTTAATTTTCGCTGCTGATATTAGAACATGTACATATATATCACTTGAAAATCAATTACTTTATTAATTCATTTTTTTAGAAATGTACACATATCATATGAGTGCATGTAAGCTTAAAAGCTGGAGATTAGTCATTTTTTTAAATTTGTATTTGTTATATTAAGATGCAAAATCAACTGAATGGCATTTTTTAAAAATCTCCAAACAGTATCATTTATTATATAAAGTTACGAAAAGTGTCTGTTGCAAAATAAGTGGGAGCGGGAAGCAATCCCCCTTACCCCAACCCCCGATGCTAAGTGCCTGTGATGTAAACACACGGTGCGCTTTGGGGTATTCGCATGATCCCAACGGACTCGTCCACTAATCGGCGCGCCAAAACTTAGAATGAGACATTATCGCGCGAAGCCCTGCTTACCATTCACGCAACGGCTGAGATCTTGATCCAATTGTTTGAATGAACCCATCCACTGGCAGAGATCCATGGGGAGGGGGTCAGATGATTTTTTTTTGACATTTGTTTAGTAACAGCTACATACATGTATACGAGTAATATAATCTATCGAATTAACAAACACACATGATTCGTAATTGTTAAATGTAGTATTGTACATTTAGTAAGGCACGGGAATTATGACCCCTTTTCAAGATTTATGAAATCGCCCAACTAAACGAAAATCGGGTCACACCCCGCTTTGGCGATTTAGTTCCTCCAGTAAACACTCCAGCTGTATGAATTTTTATTTGTTTTAATCCAAACAGATAACTTTCTTAAATAATGATAATTCAACAACAATTGTTACTTACATTGTACCGTAATAGACAATATGTTACAATTTGTTGCGATGCCCCCCCCCCTTTTCCACCGATAAAAATGGTGGAATGCTGATCTATTTTTAAATCAGGATTACATACGTGCATTGTATGGTGAACATCCCTTTTACTTGTAAACAAATGCTCGCTGTTTTTATTACATCCCATATATCATTTTCATCAATTGTGAATGTAAATGCTGCGCCTTAAACATGCATCAGTTAATCTTTTTTGTGAATATCATGATATTGCTTGCTCCCATTGTCTGCACTGTTTCGAAGAATGCAACTTTCAAACCTTGGATATGCCTGACGTCATGACGTCAGGCAATAAAATATACGAAATATGATAGCGTAGCAACATTAATATTGAAGCTTGATGTCAGAAATTGAGAACTTAGGAGTATCACCCGTGCTTACGGGACATAATTTATATTTTCACTTTCAAAATTTTTATTCGTTTCTTTCATTTACGTAATTTTTTTTTATTTTTTTTCGACTAGAGTTAATGTAAATTATTAAGGATTTTGTTTCAGTGTTATATATTCCCCCCCCCCCAACTTTTACTGTAAATGGAGAATATTTTATATAGTTCTGTTCCTTCGTTTGTCTATACATCAATCTGTTTGCATTTCCGGTTATCATAAATAAATTTTACAGCAAACTTTTTTTTTTAAAAAAGATCTTCGATTTTTACGATGATTTAAAAAAAGTCTAAGTGAAAATTATGATTAAGAAATAAATCAAGGTTTTAAGTAATGGTGATTCTTCCTTTCGGAGGACTTCTGTCTACATGAGCCAAACTCTTGACTTAATGGTTTTTATTACACAAGGATGTTTATTCAAATATTTTCTTTTCTTTTTTTTTCTTTCTTGACTTAAGAATTTAAATTTTTTCTCCGTTACCAATGCATCGGGACAATATATTAACAATAACATTGATTTTGGTATTAATACATGTATCAGCTGCTTAATTATGAATAAAAAATAGGAGAGGATTCCTGGCCTTCTTATGAATTATGTAATTATAAATCATGGTAAGTAAAAGGTTATCCCCTCTTCGCATTACGGTTTGTGTTGATTGTTTCATTACTTCATATTTTAAAAAATCATTGAAATAATTTTGATTTTTAGCATCGAAAACGAATATTTTAGCCATCAATGTAAATTAGATAAACGACAGTGTCACTATATTGTATTAATAATAATTATGATAAAGAAATAAGAGAACATACAATACTCACCATCTACATAGGACAACAGACTGGACCATATAATCATTACCACAATATTGAATACTTTCATTCGTCGCCTATCATTGCAGGAAATCATGTTTATGATGGTCTTTGGCCTTCGGGCTTAATGTGCACCATTTGCAAAGAACTGTAGATTTAAATACAAGGTGGTCAATATATTTAAAGAGGGGTGTTTCTTTTCAAAGACCACTCGTTGGAGACCAAATAAACGTCATCACCACAATGGGAGCGGTACAAAAAAATCTAATACATAATAAATACACGTCTTATGCCATCCATTTATTAAGTAAATTTTCTGTAAATGTAAATAGCTACTTATAATAAGTATATTGATGCTCAAATTCATGATTGATTTTTTTTTCACAATTACCACAAAGATAATTTAATTACAATAAGAACACATATACTTTTACATCTTTCTTAAATTGATAATATCACTCTTTTTATTTTTAATTTGAAGACATGCATCTTTTACCTTGTCTGGTTTTATAGAAAAATTTAAACAACTAATTGTGAAAAAATTAAAGTGTGTCCTTTATTAAAAACAAAGTTCATTCATTGTTGAAAACGTTATGCTTAGTGTCATCGAGTTCTTTAAAATGCATAATAAATGTTGAACATCTAATTTTAAAAAACCTTGTGGAATGAAATGAATGCTTCCTTTGATTAACAAGATAAAATGAATAACATGTAACACATTTTATCGATGTTCATTAAATATATGGAAAGACATGCAAGATATCTATTTTGTCAAGGAGATTTGTCAAGGAATGTCAAACGCTCCCACAAATCTGGGATACATTCAATAGATATTTGCCATTAAAAGTGTCGTTAATTATAAAATGTAACAAATTAATAAGAAAGAAAATTCTAAGTCTGAATGTTACATATTTTGTTGAAATATATGTGTGATGAATGGTTCGAATTCCAACAATTTCATGAAATAGTATAAGATAAAACATGTTTACATGTATATCTTCTTTTGTGCATATAAGTAACGAAATAGCTGTTTGGGATGGAGGTTACACATGTAAATATTTAGATGTGTTTATTATGATACATGTACATTCAAGTTGATGTTTGTAGTTTTTGGTAGTTGATTTTAATCAACTCTCCTATTCAGTTACTCTGGCAAAACGGAAATGATACGGTGTATTGACTAACGCAAAAATTATCACTTATGACAAGACTTAAAAGTTGAAAATAATCGATAAATTCGATGAAATATATTTAGAAGCATTAAATTTCAAGAAAATTTATCTATAAATGCATGGTAGGGAGAAGAATTATGTTTGTAGTTGTACGCATTTCAGCGCCAAAGTTCAATAAGACTCGTTCGCTGACATTGATAATCAAAGCGCCCTTTAAAATTGCTTGAGTATACAATTTTTTGAGATATATTTTGATTACCGATACAAAATAAGAGCAATGTGAAGGTTGACTGCGTTAGTTCTATCTTTAAATATTACACAACATGATTCATAAGGGGTTTTCCGTCTATAGCTCCAAATTCTTGTCGGAAAAGCCCGTAATTCATATTTTAAAAAAGGTGCGTACTTATTTAAATACAGCTACAGATACACTACTTGCCATGCGAAATTACACATCGTTGATTTAAAAAAAATAATAATCAGTAAAATCAATTCCTGTCAGTGCTTCAGTACTTTGGTTAATAATGTTTCATATTAATTTCCCGTGAAGTAATAACAATACTCTATCAAAGGGTTGGAAAATATGTTTAACTTAAAGGGAACTATATGAGGCATTGTAATAGAGAGTAAATTAGAAATTGAAAGTTCACTTAAATGGCCATATTTTTCAAGGAAATTGTCAACATTTGGTATTCTTTATCTCAGAACTTCATTTACTTTGTTGCTAGTAGACAGTGGATTTTGTTAAAGAACACTTCTTTCACACATTTACTTTCTTTTTAATAACTGATATGGTGTAGTTTGTATTTAGAAATTAGTATGTCAGTTTGTCACACAGAATGCACCAAATCATCCAGAATACCAAAACGGTCGAATTTTATTATAAATGATGTTTGTTTTCAAATTCGTGTAAGAATTGCCAAAAGTTACATAATTTGAAGTAAAACTAGTGCTTTTTTTATTAAAAAAAAGAAACCCTAAGTTACGTGGTGCCTTTACCTTGATAATATCATGTACATGTATATTTTGTAATATCGTTTCTTATTTCTAGTGTTAAACTAAACCTCATCTCTACAAATTGAGTAAACGTTTTATTGTGGAAAGCCCTAAGATTCTGAGTCATACAGAGTTGATGGGGAATGAGGTGTTCACTTAACAGGCCATGGTTTTTCTTAACCATCAATGGAATGGGCAATATTTAATCAGCTTTTCATCAGACATTTATCCACTTTGTAAGTTATCAGAAAGTAGACCTGGGTTCTTTTTTAATGTTTTGTGGGGGTTTATTATTTTTCGCTCATTACACTTTCCTTATCTTATTACGGGCCGCCATAAGGCGGTTCATTCTTTGATATACATTTAGAAATTGTAACTGCGTTTCTGCGGGACAGCTTTTTCTATAGAAATCATATTGTGCTTATTTTTATGATCAGAAGTAAATTAGCATGAAGAAAGATGTTTTATGCCTTTTAAAATATATTACATATATTTTGCTTTACTCGTAAATGTAAAGTAGGTCATTAACTGTCGTGTTAGGCGTGTTTTTATCGAGACTATACTCTATTCGGAAAATTTTGCAGTTTTCCATTCATATCAAAACAATGTATCGGGTTCGGTATCTGGGACATACTAAAGACTTGAAATACTAAACACCTGAATGATATGAAGTTTTATATCATTGATATAATTGAATGACTGTGTTTATCTATTATATTTTCATTTGAAATGTGGTAATAAAATATCATGGAATGACATTTATATCAATTTTTTACGCAAAGATATGAAAGAACTGAAAATCTGAATTGACCTGAAACTTTTAGCTAACCTGATTTATTTTTTTTTTTTTTTTTTTTTTTGAGAACCTCATGCAAATAAATGACCATGGTTATCTTCATAAGATGAAGGGTAGATAAAATTCATAATTCCATTGAGGAAAAAAAATTATCCGGCTTATCTTTTTTTACTGGATGAGCATGGTCTTACATGTACCTTTAAAAAACTCCTTTTCTATTTTATTATATGGTTCCTTGAAATTTCAAAACGTGTTGCTGAAAATATTTTAAAATTTACTATTAAAATTAGTACAACCAACTTGTTAAATTCTTCTTTGTGGTGTGTTTTTATGTAAAATTAATAATGATTCATACAACAAATATATTTTGTGCGGCCCATTTGACGTTTGCGTCAATATATAAATAGTGCCTGTTTGGGAGGGTAACAGTTGAAATTGACACCCCGAGAAAACCATTGTCAACCGACGCGAAGCGGAGGTTGACAATGGTTTTCGAGGGGTGTCAATTTCAACTGTTATCCTCCCAAACAGGCACTATTTATTTTGTTATACTGAATGTCTTTTTTAAAATTTTTAAGAAAATTTTAGGCCTACTGCTTTTATATAGGAATAACGTGAATTCTACAGCGAACCGTACGCGCATAATTTTCGCGCATGTAATATTTTTTAATGTTACCCGTTGCCAAGTGCGTTGCTAACGCTGAGGGTAATAGTAAATATTAAAATGCGTCTTAACCAATCAGATTTCAGTATTTAACATGAAAGTATAACAATATGATTTATTGTTATTCTGTTATAAGCAAAGTATCGATAAGTAAAGTTTGAACACATAACATAATTGTTCTTTACATTGTATTTATGATGCAAAACGTTTAGGGCACATTAGTATTTTATGGACAAAAAATGTGTGTCTCAAGGTTATCTTTGAATAAAAAATAATAGGGCTTTGTGCTCGGGAAATACAATTTTTTCTGTGAGAATAAATCTTAATGTTTCCCCCACGACCATGTAATCGATCTATAGATAAATAGATATATTATCCACGCTAGTTCTTGGTTTTAAAACTCTAATAGTTTAATTATCACTAACAATTAAAGCTGAACAATTATGTTGTTATGTTTGATTTTATTTTCTTGAATAAGAATTTCTTAATATTTCATGTTATAACATATACTGGCAAATAGTCATAAAAGTGATTCGATGTTTAAGCGAAGAGTCACTGAAACAATTATAGTATACTTGCAGATCAGAGAAGTAAACACTCGGTCAGCTGACCGGTCATTCTAGCAATTCCCTCAAACCCTGCCAAAATAGAGTTAGCAACATAGTTTCATTAAGTTAAGTATTCATCACTAACCACTTAATACCGAGTTTTAACACATGAAGCAGACATCAATATTTTGACAATTAACTTTGAATTGTTACACAGTTGCTATGGCTTTCAATGGATAGTAAAAATAAAAGCGGCCATTGCTCTAACGCCTCCCGTCAACTAAGTTTAAAATACCGTTTGCAATATAGATAGTATTTCAAACAAAATAAATTTTATTTCAAAAGTCAAGAACCGTCATTGGAGTCTTGAAGTGCGCAAATTGTTTTTATTTTATTTGAACGCTGAAAAGTCATACAGACGTAATACAGTGACCTATTCATCAACTATCCTTTGGTCTTCTTTATCGTGAATGGCCTTTATACACTGGGTTTGAGTAAGTCGCATTAATTGTCCTTACCATAAACCATTTTTAGTGAAGACTGTCAGTTCAGTAATTTTTTAGTCTATATATCCCCGGATTTAAAGCTCTGATGATAATTTAAATGTTTCAAAAAAATATCGGTACCAAATTTTAATTCAATTTAAACATGTTTGCATTTTAAAACTTAAGTTCACCCTGATACAAACCATACAATTACATTGTACAAACTCGCAAATGTTATTTTCTCTACACTCCTATTTCATACGGTAGTAAATTCATTTTTTCATAGACGGCATAAATACCAAATAATGACAGTTTGATTTTAGTTTTCCTGCATATTCCAAACCGTCTTTCGGTCAAACACCAGTTTGGTCAATTTCGTTCTTTTTGTTCCGTCGAATCATCGTTGACTTTGACACGTAAATCCTTTTTGTATTCATAAATAGGTAATTGGGATGCGGACTTCTTACCTGTATGAACAAATGACAATAACAAACCGTCAACCATCTCAAAAATCCATAAAACGAAATACAAATTCAAAGCAGACCAACACGGTCCTCCAAAAAAGATAGAGGTAGGATCAGCCCCTGGGGCCATAAAAGTTAGACAAGCTCACTTTTGATCTCAGTCTCACTTTTACAAAAGGAATATATAGTGGAAAAGTGAGACTGAGATCAAAAGTGAGCTCGTCTAAGTTTTATGGCCCCTGGGACAGGTGCCTAGGAGGAGAGAGCATCCTCTGCTGACCGGTCACACCCGCCGTGCGCCCAATGTCATATGGGTAAAAATGTCATTATCGGGAAAAATATCGTAATTTGGGGAATATATTTTGATCGGGAATAACGGAGAAAAATTCTTGGACAATTCGGTATTCAATCAATAATATATAGCAGAGCAATCACGGACCTCTGGAAAACCTCAGAGGCAGGATCAGGTACCTAGGAGGAGTGAGCATCCTCTGCAAATTATCGACAAAATACTCCTGGTTTTCTTTTTTCAGATTCTTAAACAATTGGTCAAAATCTAACCCGCTATCAATATTTGATATTCCACAAAGTAATTTATTAAAATAATACGGTCATACATAAACTATACGCAAATGGCCGACTGGATTATGTAAACAAAGACATCTTTAAAATACAAGTACATTAGCAAAAGAGAATAATTATTTATTTAACTTTAATAAATGACTACGGGTAGGCCCTTTTCTTATAGGGGAAAGCCGGACCTTAAATGTTAACATTAAGGGTCCGGCCGGACCATTTTACGGGGCGGACCTTTAATTATACGACACCAGTCAGCAGAGGATGCTCACTCGTCTTAGACACCTGATCCTACCTCTATTTGGAGGTTCGTGTTGCTCTGTTTTGAATTTGTATTTCATTTAATGGATTTTTGAGATGGTTCACGGTTTGTTATTGTCCTTTTTTCATCAGGAAGTTAGACACGGCGCGAAATGTTTAAGATGAACGTCCTCGATGCTTCAATATACCTGCTTTGAATTTCTCCGGTCATTGCATTCATTATTCTCAGATAACTCTACCTTGGCATTTTCTTTTAAGAGCCTAAAATGTGTCAGTTGATTTTCAATTCATGAACTTTAAATCCAGTAATTCCAAAGTCACCGATTTTTTTTCTTTTAGTGACAGTGACATTAACCTCTTTCTCGATTTTCTTTACAGATCTTTTATTATTAAATGTTTCTGTGTTTCCAATTCTAACAACAGAAGAGCAATATATCTGTAACATTTTGCTATCTCTCTTAATTTCACACGAGGAACGTTGTAACATTTTTGCTTTTGGAACTTATTGGAGACATTTAAACTGTTTTCTGCTCTCTTTTTGTCTTTGTTTTTGGGTGTGTTTTCTCGTCCGTTCTTTTCTGACGCATTGTTCATTTTTTTCTGTTTTTCCAAATGCCATGCACGCCACATGAGATCCCGATCTGTCCCATTGCTTTACAGCTGCCGATAAATACATGGTGAGATATATACAGAAAAACAAATTCCAATGAAATTCATCATTTATTCTCATCATATTTGAGAGCACGAATGGGCAGTAACGAAATGGATCTATTTAATATAATCATCCCTGATTATAGTAGGCTCTTCTGGTAACGTCAATATTGAAATCATTTAGAATGAAATTCCATTCAATCATATAAAAGAATATGTGGGTTTCGAAAAGCGCAATAGACGGGACACATGTTGGAATTAAGTCCCCGTCTTTTGAGGAAAATGTATTTGTTAACAGGAAGAACTATCATTAAGTTAACATAATGGCCGTCTGTAATGCCAAATTAAGGTTTATTCATTTGGTAGCTAAATGGCCGTGATCCTCCCATGATTCATTTGTATGGAACAATTATATACTTTGACAACTTTTTGAAAACAAGATTCATCTTGGTTTAAACCACATACTAATTTAGATTCAGAAAAGTACGTGTATATATAATTTCATTATCACATCCTTCGTTAATATATATAAGGACACGTGAGTTTTATAGATGATGTGGAGATGGTCAACTTATGATTTGCTTTTGGTTTAATCCTAAGGCTTTTGTTTATTTAATAAAATAAATGTTTGTTACAATGAAATCAAATTCACTGTATTACAGTCTGTATGAAATTATGTATTCCTAAAATGAATGCACTCTGAAATATATAGCATTATGTTCATTTGACGATCAATTATTTCATTTTTTTTAATAATCTTTATGTAAATTATATGAAACCAACTTTGCTCATTGTCTACAACCAGAGTGCCAATGCCCCGTCTTTTCCGGATGTTGAAGTTTCTCCTTGACTGGATCTTGTCCTCTTAAGGTGTCACAAAACAATCAGCCGGCAAAATACCGCCACCAGTTTTTCTTTCTTCTCGGTTTTTGTTTTTTTTTTGTTGTTGTTTTTTGTTTGTTAAATTTTCTTCTTGGTGCCGCTGCAGAGGACACCCCATTTTCTTTAAAAGGTCATTCGCTGTCCAAGAATATGAGCAATATACCGAATTAACTTTTGTACAAACAAGTTAAGCTTTTTGAAAAAGCTTACCGTCTTTAGAGCAATCTCTTAACAGCAATAAGATATCAAAGGATAATTTTTTTTTGATAAATGTCGCCTTCTTAATGCAATGGCGTCCTGAACATTTTTTAAGCGTGCGTGCTTAAAATTTAAAGTTGTTTTCAGCGTGGTATTTATTTGAGCTCGACTTAAGTAGGTAAAAAGAGATCTTTGATAGGGTTGTATCACTATAGTAAAATCAAAGGTAGTCTCGCTTACACCAGACTCTCGCTCTCGAGATTTGACTCGTGCGAGATAAGTCCGCTTACCGCAGACTCTCGCTCTCGAGATTTGACTCGTGCGAGTCAAGTCACAGAGGGAGAGTCTGGGGTAAGCGAGACTAAATCAAAGGTAATACAACTGCATTCAGTATAATTCAGTTTTACTGATATTAGTTTTACCATATTAAATATACAAACTTGTTTAATGATATAAGCTATACCGTATCAATTTGTTTTGGTGTTAATATTATCGAAACAAAATGAAAAGAAATTATTTCAAGAGATGTTCCAGAATATTGCTTCAACTAGTTAACTTAAAGCCTGGATTTCACTTTTTATTATTCTTTCGTTTTCTCACCTTTTAAGATTTAAAATCTACAAGTTTAGCTTTTTTTAAAAAGCTTACCGTCTTTAGAACAAACCCTAAACAGCAATTAGTTATCAAAGACAGTTTAATTCTTTTTATATAAATGTCACCTTCCTCTACATTTTATGTCATGTGTCGTTTAAGCCTGCGTGTCTAAAATTGAGAACTGCTTACCCGAGCTTGTAAGTTAAGATCCACTATAGGGTAAAAGAGATCTTAGGTAGGGTCGTAGACTCGTATTAATTTTTATAAAATCAAAGTTATACCACTGCATTTATCTATCTAAGGTGCAAATAACTTTACCGATATTAGGCATACCGCATTAATTTTTTTTATTTTGTATAAATATTTGAATAAACAATGCTAAAAGAAAACCAGATAATTCCAATAGATATTATAGAATGTTACTTTCACTAGTTTGACCTGAAAACCAAAGGCTGAATTTCATTCATAGCAATTTGTATTGCTTTTTCGTTTTCTCTCTTTTTAAGATTTGAAATCTACGAAATTTGTTAAGTTGTACATGAAAAAGATCATCAGAAAATTATCTCCCTTGCGCCGAACAGTATTCCAACCAATGAAATAAATGTAAATTTTCACATCATGTATTTTCTACTAATCACAAAGGAAAGGAAGTGCATAACCCGGAGACTGTAAATTATTTCAACTCTTTATACCGTCTTCCAAGGAAGACGGTAATGAAAATTGTTAAGTTGTACGTAAAAACGATCATCAGAAAATTATCTCCCTCGCACCGAACAGTATATCTGCCAATGAAATAAATGTAAATTTTCACTTCATGTATTTTCTGCATGAAAGGTTCGTTCTAAAACATGGGAAATTTTCGTATGATTTTGGAATTTCATGCAAACGCGAGCAAGTATGGGCAACAGGCCGGGACGTCAGACCTTAAACGTTCACAAAGGACTCTTTAATTTTGTCCTTTAGCAGCAAGTCAGACCCAGTGCAGAATCTCATGAATTTTTTCAAGGTAAAAAGTCATGGTCTCTGACAAATCGACGTACATGATTTGACACAATTATTTCCTCCTGAAACATGGTTTCGGGAAACTTCAACAACGCTAAAACTTTCCTGGTTGTTAGAAGGAGACTTGCCCCCATAGAATATCACAGGTTTATTGAGATATTCATTTAATTTACCATAAAATAGGTGAAACTAGGTGAAAATGAACTTAGGAATTAAAGCTTTAAGTGGGTCAAAAACAAACGTCTACAGTTTTTTCTTCTTTTAGCGTTTAATAAGTTTTGTGATTTTATTTTATGCCTTAACTATACCCAAAACAATTTGAACTGCTTAAAAATATGCTTAAATAGTGAGCATTCCTTTCAATTTCTGCGATGATTTTTAGTGTTAAAAATCGTCAGAATCCTTGAGCTTCCGAGGCCTTCGCCCCCTGGGCCCCCACCAGGCTTCGCCCTGGACCCACTCGGGGCCTCCTGGCGGCCCCAAGACCCCCTGCCATTTAAAACATGCACTTCGCACTGGCGTACATTGATTCTTGAATATCAAGTTTCTTAGGATAATGACTGATGAAATGACAAACATAGAAGATTCGATCATCTTTAAGTGCAATTTCTTAAAAAAAATCTTAAGAATGGTATCTTGTTTATGAACCCTTTTAATTTTGTGTTGATCTAAATTTCACAAAACTCATCCGTGTCAACCGATTTAATGTCTTCGAAACATGAAAAGGCTCTTTTGTCTGTATTTTTGATAATAACGGAACTGAATCCTCTCCAGAATGCTCTGAAGTAACATCGACGTCTTCCTTGCTTCTCCTCTCTTAAGAACTTCTTGTGCTTTTTGTTCAATATCTGATTGGCGTCTTTTTTTCAACCATCCATTTGTTCACACGCTTCTTCTGATTGAAAAGGAAAACCTGTAGTTTTTTTTTTCAAGATACGTATTACGTTTGATTTCAACGTTGGAACTTTAGGCTTTAATACACAAAGAAAGATAACTCTGATTGATTTTATCCAGTATTGCATAAAATCAAATTTTCAAAATACACACAAAAAACCAAACAAGAGATGGGGGATGGAGAAAGAAGTGGATTTGTGAGGTGGGAACGGCAAAATATTTTATTTTATTTTTTAGGGTTTTTTTTTTTGTTGGCATACTGGAGATATACCAGAGCATCCTGTCAATACATTTTACAAATTAACTTATAACCTACATACTTATTTTATACAGTATCATATTATTTCGGCTGTTTCTGTAAAGATATATATTGAACGATTTGATTAAAATGCCAAATGCAAAGTTTGGTGGATTTTTTTCAATGTAAAGTATGTTCACGAAATTAAATGTTCATTGAAGTGCAATATAAGATCTCAAAATGTACTCGTGTGTAAGAATCATTGGCAATGAATTAATGAAACCTGAACGAACTCTGAAAACCGTAATTTTCACTTCATCCAAAATGATTTTAAGCAAATTATGGCCCAGTAAGTGGGGCTTGGGTTGGGTATTTTTTGCACCCTTATACTTTGTAATACATTTATCAGTAATTAAGAGGCCAGGTTTCTTTTTAGATGCTTTGTGCCAGGATTGTAATTTTTTGTGAAAAAATAAATATATCTAAATGATTAAACTAGTATCCCATAATTCTATTTTTATGATGTATAGCTCTGTTTTTCAAAAGAATACTATAAGTATTCTAAAATCATCTACGACTCATTTTCCTTCAATTGATTCTTATCACTTTTGAAAATCAATTTATTTTTTTATTTTCTAATTTTCGAAATATTCCTCTTGCAATTTTATTATCAATATTCAAAGTTGTCTAAAATTTTCGAAGTAAACTGTTGTATTTCTGCATGGTGTTTGGCCTAGATATCCTTCAGGACCGGCCTGCATGCCCTTAAAAAATCTTACATATCTTGTTCAAAGAAATAAAGATAGAATTTTTTTAGGGGCACCCCGGTCCTTGGGTCGAGTATTGCAAAAACCCGACAAACGTTTCGGAAACTGATTTCTAGTATAGTGGTCGATATTTATATCATTAAGTGAAAGTTCTGAATTGCTCATAAGGTCAAACCGCTGGCTATTTTACAGATGATGTTTTTGTGCCCTTGTTCCATCTTTGGGCATACTTTTTAGCTCACCTGAGCTTAAAGCTCAAGTGAGTTTATCTGATCACATTTTGTCTGTCGTCCCTCTGTCCGTAAACTTTTCACATTTTCAACATCTTCTCAAGAACTACTGGGCCAATTTCAACTAAACTTTGCACAAATCATCCTTAGGCAAAGGGGATTCAAAGTTGTGAAAATTAAGGGCCAAACCCTTTTTCAAGGGGAGATAATTAGAAATTAATGAAAAATTTTGAGAAATTTTCAAAAATTTTCTTCTCAAGAACCAAAGAGCCAGGAAAACTAAAACTTGTGTGGAGCATCCTCAGGTAGTGTAGATTCAAAATTGTGAAAATCATGACCCCCGGGGGTAGGGTGGGGCCAAAATGGGAGTCGAAGTTTTGCATAGGAATATTATAGAGTAAATCTTTAAAAATCTTCTCAGAAACTAATCAGCCAGGAAAGCTGAAACTTGCATGGAAGCATCCTCAGGTAGTGTAGATTCAAAGTTGTGAAAATCATGACCCCTGGGGGTAGGGGGGCACAACGAGTGGGGGTCAAAGTTTTACATAGGAATATATAGAGTAAATCTTTAAAAATCTTCTTCTCAGAAACTAATCAGCCAGATGATTCTTTATTATTCTTAAGACTTTGACTCCAGGACAATTCTTCGGCATCACAAGAAGGTTCAGAGCAGTCTTCTTGAGAACTGCAATACTCAACATGTGATATGACTATAAAATCATCTTGTTAGAAAAGGGACTAATGATTATAAACATAAGAATATCCAGGGGGAAAATGGATTTTATTTATACAGGATCTACATGTATTATTGTACATTGTCCAGATAGTTTGTATTATGACTCCATTAAGCTGATTTTATCATACCTATTGTTCCTCAGGTGAGAGATGTGGCCCATGTGCCTCTTGTTTCAATATTGAAGCGAGGCTCTTTGAGATGGGCATTATCTTCATGATGTCTAGTTAAAAATCAAAGTACTGACGGGAGTTGATTTTATCGATTGTTATTTATTTTAAAATCAACGATATGTAATTTTGCATGCATGGCAAGTAAATTCCTATAAGTATTTGAATTACGCACATTTTTTATAATATGAATTCTCATACAGGAAATTTGTGAAAACCCAATATCAGTCATGTTGTGTAATATTCAAAGAATTACTCCATCAAACTGCGTATCAGTAATCGAAATAGTTATGAGAAATTGTATGGATCCTAGCAAAATTGAAGCCCGGTCTCGTTCAACCAGACTCTCAGCTGTTTCCGTTAATCTCCGACAAGCAAGAGAGATTCTCTGCTTGTCGGAGATTTACGGAGACAGCCGAGCGTCTGGTTGAACGAGACTATATTGAACTCTGGCGTAGGAATACATAAAATGTACGACTTCAAAAAATATCTAAATTGTTCGTACCATTTTAAATCTGACTATTTACAAGGTATCTATAAATTAGTTTCCTTGAAAAACAATGCTTAAGAACTCATTACATCGAATTTATTGATTAGAACTATAAGCTTTCAGCGGTGTTGATTTGTGCTTAGGTCCAAACACTGTTTCACTTTCGGTTTGCCTGAGTAATTGCATAGGAGAGTTGATTAAAATCAACTCCAAATAATCAATTATAATACATGTACATGTTAACCAATCTAGTAAATTAAAAAGAAAAAATTAAATTTGAAAAGATTGAGCTCAAATCATGTCTAGGTTCATTTTAAGTCTTATATATAGTTATAATAAACATCATTTATCAATGCATGTTGGATGTTCTTTAAAACATCACACCTTTTTTAGCTCACCTGAACCGAAGGTTCAAGTGAGCTTTTCTGATCGACCGTTGTCCGTCGTCCGTCCGTCCGTCCGTCCGTCTGTCTGTCTGTCTGTCTGTCTGTCTGTCTGTCTGTCTGTCTGTCCGTCCGTCCGTCCGTCTGTAAACTTTTCACATTTTCAACTTCTTCTCAAAAACCACTGGGCCAAATTTAACCAAAGGCGGGTTTCAAAGTTTAACATAGAAATACATAGGAAAATGTTTAAAAAATCTTCTTCTCAAGAACCACTTCACCAGAAATGCCAATATTTACACAAAAGCTTGTGTATATAGTGAAGATTCTAAATTGTAAAAATCGTGACCCTCGGACCAAAACTGGGGCCCCAGGCGGGGTTCAAAGTTTAACATAGAAATACATAGGAAAATGTTTAAAAAATCTTCTTCTCAAGAACCACTTCACCAGAAATGCCAATATTTACACAAAAGCTTGTATATATAGTGAAGATTCTAAATTGTAAAAATCGTGACCCTCGGACCAAAACTGGGGCCCCAGGTGGGGTTCATAGTTTAACATAGAAATACATAGGAAAATGTTTAAAAAATCTTCTTCTCAAGAACCACTGCTCCAGAAATGCCAATATTTACACAAAAGCTTGAATGTATAATGAAGATTCTAAATTGTAAAAATCGCGACCCTCAGACCAAAACTGGGGCCCCAGGCGGGGTTCAAAGTTTAACATAGAACTACATATGAAAAATGTTTAAAAATTTTCTTCTCAAGAACCACTTCACCAAAAATGCCAATACATACACAAAAGGTTGTATATATAGTGAAGATTGTAAATATCGTGACCCCCGAACAAAAATTGGGGCCCCAGGAGGGGTTTAGATTTTAACATATAGGAAAATGTTTTAAAATCTTCTTCTCAAGAACTATAGTGCAACTTTTTTGGTTATTACTATGCATACCTGTACATCCTTAAATAATGTAGATTTAAAAAATTGTAACTCCCGGACAATTGATGGGCACCAAGAGGGGTTCAAAATTTAAACATTTTAAAAAGCATAAAGGAAAAGTTTCAAAATTTTCTTCTCAAGAACTACAATGTTTTAGTTTGTGGAATTTCTATGCATGCATCCTTCGCTTATGTAGATTCCTAATTGGTAAAATCGTGACCCCAGACCAATACTGGGGCCCCAAGATGGGGTCAAAGTTTATTATAGAAATATAAAGGTAACATGTTAAAAAATCTTCTTCTCGAGAACTACAATGCTTCAATTTGTGAGATTACTATCATGCATACAACCTTGGATAATGAAGGTTCGACAGTTTTAAAATAGTGACCCTTGGACTAATACTAGGGACCCAAGATGGGTTTAAAGTTAAATGTAGAAGTACCGGTATATATGGAAAATGTTTAAAAATCTTCTTTTCGAGAACTACAATGCATCAATTTGTCAGATAACTACGTAAGCACCCTCAAATAGTGTAGATTCGAAATTAAAAAAGCCGTGACCTCAATCTAATACTGGGGCCCCAAGAGGTGTTCAAAGTTTAAATTAGCATAGAAATATAGAGGGAAAATGTTGAAAAATCTTTTTCTAGGGAACTATAATGCTTCAGCTTGTGAGATAACTATGCAAGCATCCTTAAATAATGTAGATTCCAAATAATTAAAACTTTAGCACTGGACTAATACTGTGGCCCCAAGAGGGGTTCAAAGTTTAACATAGAAAGATATATTGAAAATGTTTTTAAAAAGTTTTTCTCGAGAACTATAATGCTACAGTTTGTGAGATTACTTTGCAAGGATCCTCAAATTGTGTAAACTCTAATGTAGTGGAACAAAGAGTTATCTTTCTTGATGTTCTGTATAGTCTGAGAGTTATTCCTCTTGAAGTGGAACTCTTCTCTTCTTTTTCAGGTTGTGTACGTGCGGTCCCACCGCAGTGCTACACATTTTAATTCCTATGTTACTATTTATGTTGTTCAAGCCAACCATAAACCTCGGACCATAACTGGGTCCCCAGAAAGGGGTTCAATGTTTAAAATAGAAAAAGCATATGCTACGAAATGTAATGTTACAAGGAACTGCTGTTCAGGTGAGCGATGTGGCCCATGGGCCTCTTGTCATTATTATGCATCCTTCGAAGAAGGGAGGGCATATTGCTTTGCCGCTGTCTGTCGGTCGGTCTGTCGGTCCACCAACAGTTTCCGTTCATCTTCTTCGCAGAGGATGAACATATTGAAATGAAATTTGGTATATAGGTTTATCATGATAATATCTAGGTCAAGTTCGATATTGGGTACGATCGAGCAATTTTCGACAGAGTTATGGCCCTTGGACGTAGAAAAATTCTAGTTTTTTGCAGTTTCCGCTCATTTTCTTCGCAGAGGGTGCATATATGGATTTGAAATTTGATATACAGATTAATCTAAATAATATCTAGGTCAAGTTTGATTTTGGGTATGATAAAATCAATTTCTTGACAGAGTTATGGCCCTTGAACTTAGAAAAATACCAGTTATTTGCAGTTTACGTTCATTTTCGTTGTGGATGTTTCCAAGAGATAGGGGGGCATAAATGTTTCACAAACATCTCTTGTTTCTTTATGAACTCCCTAGGTAGGAATTTGGCATAAACATGAAACAAGGTCAGGTCAAGTTTGGCTGAAACTAGCTTGTTACGTGCAGGAGAAACTTGAGGTACTGTGAACAAGTTCTCAATTGATATCCCCCGTAAAGAAAAAATCATAACTCAAGTAGTGTGCCAATGTAGAAAATGATGGATGATATCTATTTAATCGTCCATTTTCTATCAATAACAACCTTTTTTTTAATTGCTTAATAATGCTAACATGAGTTCACCAACAAATTTCTATTCTTTAAATTCTATTTTATTTCAACTTTACTGTCAATGCATGCAGACATTTGTATCCTTGTGATATAACAAACATGACTGGAATCAAAAACGATAAACCACTTGTCAAAAAGCTATTAAATGTTTTGTATTTTTGGTGAACCGAGCCCGATTTTTAGTTCACCTGAGCTGGAAGCTTTTGTGAAAAATAAGGACCACGCCCTTTTGCAAAGGAAGATAATTATGAATTTATGAAACTTTTTGCGAAATTTTCAAAAATCTTCTTCTCATGAACCATAAAACCAGGAAAGCTGAAACTTGTGTGGAAGCATCCTCAGGTAGTGTAGATTTAAAGTTGTGAAAATCATGACCCCCGCGGGTAGGATGGGGCCACAATGGGGAAATTAAGTTTTACATAGGAATATATAGAGTAAATCTTTAAAAATTTTCTTCTCAGAAACTAATCAGGCAGGAAAGCTGACACTTGTGTGACAGCATCCTCAGGTAGTGTAAATTCAAAGTTTTGAAAATCATGACCCCCCGGGGGAAGGGTAGGGCCACAATGAGGGATTTAAGTTTTACATAGGAATATATAGAGTAAATCTTTAAAAATCTTCTTCTCAGAAACTAATCAGCCAGGAAAACTGACACTTGGGTGGAAGCATCCTGAGGTAGTGTAGATTCAAAGTTGTGAAAATCATGACCCCCGGGGGAAGGGTAGGGCCACAATGGGGGGTCGAAGTTTTACATAGGAATATATAGAATAAATTTTTAAAAATCTTCTTCTCAGAAACTAATCAGCCAGGAAAGCTAAAACTTGTGTGAAAGCATCCTCAGGTAGTGTAGATTCATAGTTCTGAAAATCATGACCCCCGGGGGAAGGGTAGGGCCACAATGGGGGGTCGAAGTTTTACAAAGGAATATATATAGTAAATCTTTAAAAATCTTCTTCTCAGAAACTAATCAGCCAGGAAAGCTTACACTTGTGTGAAAGCATCATCAGGTAGTGTAGATTCAAAGTTGTGAAAATCATGACCCCCGCATGTAGGGTGGGCCACAATGGGGGGTCGAAGGTTTACATAGGAATATATAGAGTAAATCTTTAAAAAATTTCTTCTCAGAAACTAATCAGCCAGGAAAGCTGAAACTTGTGTGGAAGCATCATAAGGTAGTGTAGATTCCAAGTTGTGAAAATCATGACCCCCGAGGGTAAGGTGGGGCCACAATGGGGGGTCGAAGTTTTACATAGGAATATATTGAATAAATCTTTCAAAATCTTCTTCTCAGAAACTAATCAGCCAGGAAAGCTGAAATTTGTGTTGAAGCATCCTCAGGTAGTGTAGATTCAAAGTTGTGAAAGTCATGACCCCCGCGGGTAGGGTTGGGCCACAATGGGGGGTCGAAATTCTACATAGGAATATATAGAGTAAATCTTTAAAAATCTTCCTCTCAGAAACTAATCAGCCAGGAAAGCTAAAACTTGTGTGAAAGCATCATCAGGTAGTGTAGATTCAAAGTTGTGAAAATCATGACCCCCGCGGGTAGGGTGGGCCACAATGGGGGATCGAAGTTTTACATAGGAATATATAGAGTAAATCTTTATAAATCTTTTTTTCAGAATCTTATCAGCCAGGAAAACTGACACTTGTGTGGAAGCATCATCAGGTAGTGTAGATTCAAAGTTGTGAAAATCATGACCCCTGGGGTACGGTGGGGCCATAATCGGGGGTCAAAATTTAACATATGAATATATAGAGTAAATCTTTAAAAATCTTCTTCTCAGAAACTCATCAGTTAAAAAAGCTGAAACTTGTGTGAAGGCATCCTCAGGTAGTGTAGATACAAAGTTGTGTAAATCTTGACCCCCGGGGGTAAGGTGGGGCTACAATGGGGGGGTCGAAATTTTACATAGAAATAAATAGAGTTAATCTTTAAAAATCGTTGTCTCAGAAACTAATTAGCCAGCAAAGCTGACACTTGTGTGGAAGCATCATCAGGTAGTGTAGATTCAAAGTTGTGAAAATCATGACCCCCAGGGGTAGGGTGGGCCACAATGGGGGGTCAAAGTTTTACATAGGAATATATTGAATAAATCTTTCAAAATCTTCTTCTCAGAAACTAATCAGCCAGGAAAGCTGAAATTTGTGTTGAAGCATCCTCAGGTAGTGTAGATTCAAAGATGTGAAAGTCATGACCCCGAGGGTAAGGTGGGTCACAATGGGGGGTCGAAATTCTACATAGGAATATATAGAGTAAATCTTTAAAAATTTTCTTCTCAGAAACTAATCAGCCAGGAAAGCTGAAATTTGTGTTGAAGCATCCTCAGGTAGTGTAGATTCAAAGATGTGAAAGTCATGACCCCGAGGGTAAGGTGGGCCACAATGGGGGGTCGAAATTCTACATAGGAATATATAGAGTAAATCTTTAAAAATTTTCTTCTCAGAAACTAATCAGCCAGGAAAGCTAAAACTTGTGTGAAAGCATCATCAGGTAGTGTAGATTCAAAGTTGTGAAAATCATGACCCCCGCGGGTATGGTGGGGCCACTAAGGGGGGTCTAAGTTTTACATAGCAATATATAGAGAAAATCTTTAAAAATCTTCTTCTAAGAAACAAATCAGCCAGGAAAGCTAAAACTTGTGTGGAAGCATCATCAGGTAGTGTAGATTCAAAGTTGTGAAAATCATGACCCCCGAGGGTAAGGTGGGGCCACAATGAGGGATTTAAGTTTTACATAGGAATATATAGAGTAAATCTTTAAAAATCTTTTTCTCAGAAACTAATCAGCCAGAAAAACTGACACTTGTGTGGAAGCATCATCAGGTAGTGTAGATTCAAAGTTGTGAAAATCATGACCCCTGAGGTAGGATGGGGCCATAATGGGGGGTCAAAATTTAACATATGAATATATAGAGTAAATCTTTAAAAATCTTCTTCTCAGAAACTCATTAGCTAAAAAAGCTGAAACTTGTGTGAAGGCATCCTCAGGTAGTGTAGATACAAAGTTGTGTAAATCTTGACCCCCGGGGGTAAGGTGGGGCTACAATGGGGGGGTCGAAATTTTGCATAGAAATAATTAGAGTTAATCTTTAAAAATCGTTGTCTCAGAAACTAATTAGCCAGCAAAGCTGACACTTGTGTGGAAGCATCCTCAGGTAGTGTAGATTCAAAGTTGTGAAAATCATGACCCCCAGGGGTAGGGTGGGCCACAATGGGGGGTCAAAGTTTTACATAGGAATATATTGAATAAATCTTTCAAAATCTTCTTCTCAGAAACTAATCAGCCAGGAAAGCTGAAATTTGTGTTGAAGCATCCTCAGGTAGTGATTCAAAGATGTGAAAGTCATGGCCCCCGAGGGTAAGGTGGGCCACAATGGGGGGTCGAAATTCTACACAAGTTTTATCAGGTAGTGTAGATTCAAAGTTGTGATAATTAAAACCCCCAGGGGTAGGGTGGGGCCACAATGGGGGGGGGGCAAATTTTAACATAGGAATATGATACATGTAAGCACGCCGTAGAAGCGTTGTGAGGTCGCCTTGACAGCGCCGTAAGGTCTCCAACAGCGCCACGAGAGCTCCGTCGGCGCGCTCAAGGAACGAAGTGTAGACGCAGTAATAAGTCAATTGCGCTTGCACGGAGACCCCACGGAGTCCTTTGGGATCTCACTGCGTCTCTATCGCGCTCTCACTGCACATCCACAGCGTTTGAACAAGTTGTTTTTTTATTTGGCTGCGTTCACACAGCGACCCCAAAGAGCTGTTGCTGCGTTCATCGCGCTCTCGTGACGTTTCTTCCGCGTTTATACCGCTCTCACACGGCGTTTCTAGCGCGTTGTCAATAAGACCACGAAAACTCGATAAAATTAATGGCTGTTGTACAATAGCAAGCGATGTGATAATTATCAAACTGAATGTAGATGACTATGTAAAAATTAGCATTTGCTTATATTCCAATAACTATGGACGTGGATGGAATTCATGCCATTTGGTTCTGATGTTTTCGCATCTTTTCAATGTTTTCTAACAACTAATAACGGATCTTTTTGTAGACCTGACTACTAGGAGTTTTGTCCTAGTTTTTCACAAATTTTTTAGAAGTAGTTATGTTTCAATTACAATGCACCTTTTCAGAAAATCAAAACAATTTTTTAATCATTTATTTACTAGTTGTTAATTCTTGTTTGTTTCCCATGCAATTGTACAAATTGATATTAACCTACCAAGAAGTAAAGAACGTCTTGTGCACGCAGTCAGCGCGCATAGCACGCCGTAGACGCGCGGTAAAAACTCCTAGCACGTCATGAGCGCTCGGCAGAAACTCAGCGAGAGCGCAGTTAATCGCCCAGTAGAACTCCGTGGAAACGCAGGTACACGCCGTGGGAGGAGGCTCCGTAAGAACGCCTCGGTCGCCGTCAGGACGCCGTGACATCTGCACTTGTAAAACTTTCAAATAAAACTGTACTTATTTGCTGAATTTTCCTTGCGATCCTACGGCGATTCCATGAATTTTACAACGCCGTGTTGACGCAGTTTGGTGTGAAACAGCCTGCAGACAACAAAGAAATTTGCTAAGTCTCCAAGTGCCTATCAACAGAAAAGTAATTACTGCAGGAATTGCCAGAAAAATTGCTTGACGTAATCTTTCGTTTCATAATAACGAGATTTTATTTAAAAGAGACGGCGAAGACGGACTGTCAGCATTGCTTGCTGAATCTGAATCAGGAAGGGTCAAAGTGTCGAGTTTGCAAAAAGTTATTACATCTCTTTGTGACTATTTCTTAAAGTAAGCATATGTAGAATTTTGTTCCCTGCATGAGGGTGAGAGAGAGATGTGTAATCTTCAAACAGATATGTAATCCAGCAATTCTTTTATTAAATTATTATTTTTTCATGTACACTGCATTACTATTTTATATTTTTCTCGATTTTCCATTGAATTTGCTTTCTCATTGCATGCATGTGCACACAGCATGCTTTTAATGTTAACTAAATTTTAGACAGTAGTACTGTATTAGACTGTGCATTAAATATATAGCTACATGCTATTCATATTGTAATGTCATATATAGTGTTGCAATTCTAATAAATGAAAGTTATAATGAAAAAAAGTATTGTTTGATTGTTCTTTGTTAGTGACACTACTGTTTTCGAATGTGCACTGAATATAGCAATGTCATATTGTAATGACATATAGTGTTTTAATTCAGCAAGAAATATCATGATGTAACACAGTATTGTTTGATTGGCTTCTTTGGAGGTGAGATATACTGTATTACCCTTGCTTGTCAGTCTGTCTGCAACACATTTTTGTAATATTTTTCTTGGCAATTTTGAATTTAAACTGCATGACGCTCTTTGTTTAGGTGTACCATATGGGATTCAATTTTGTACCAGTCATAAATCAACGTCCTGTTAAATGACTTCACAATTGAGCATTGGCTTCACAGCAGTCTTGTTGTGACATGTTATTAAACTTTTAAACCACTCTGTATTTACAACCCCAATACGAAGGAGAAGGGGATATACTGTTTTACCCTTGTGTTTCTGTCCGTCTTTAACAAAAATTTCTGCCGCATTTTTTTCTCAGCACTTAAATATTTTAGGTGCTTGAAAGTTTAACACACTATTTGTTTAGGCGTGTCATATCGTGTGATATATTTTTGTACCAATCGGATGTCAACTTCTAGTTAAACGTTGACTTTGCTTATTTTGCATATTCACATCACATTCACATCAGAGCGGGGGTATCTGAAGTGAGCATTGGTTCACAGATATCTTGTTTGTGGCATGTTCGTTAACTTTTATACAAGAATGTATTAGAATGTGCACTGAATAGCCATTCATATTGTTAAGCTTTATAGTGTTTGCATTTTGCTATGGATGTCATGATGTAATACAGTATTGTTTGAATATTCCTCTCTTTTGTAATTGTGGTGTTATTCAACTTCTTGACAGTACTGTTCATGACATTTTGAGTATGCATTTCCAGAATATAAGTATAAATGAATTCAGTTTCTTATGTTATTGTGTCAAAAATGTTACATTTTAAAATACTTATAAATATTTTTTAAATTTCATTCTTTGTTATTTCCTTTTGATTAATTATGTACATGTTTTCTATAATTTGGACATAAATGGTAACCATGACAACAAAGCATCGTTCCAATTGACATAGCAAATGTTTACAAGTGGTTCATATTGGTATTATAAAATAAAGTCTTTAAACATGATACATTTATTCAAGATATGTACATGTATTTTTATTCACATTCAAACGAAATGGGAATTTTATGTAACCTGTGACCATATTTATATTGATAAGATGATCAATGATTTACTATTATTTTTTTCTTTTTTATTATAAGAGGGGGTATGGTCTAACACTAACCTTAATTAAGTACTTGTAAACTGTTTACATTGATTTTAAAGATTTTTCACCGGACTTATAGTTACTAGTACGTCAAAAAGCAAATATCACGTTTTTATAAAACTAAGACATTGGCCATGAATGGTAACCATGGCAACAGATCATCATTTCTAATGTATACAAGATAATTTAATCCTTTTTGTTGATTTTTTGAAACAAGCCCAAAAACTCTGTTGTGGGTATTTTTTTTTTAATTAATTGAAATACTCGCGAAATAGCATTTTTCGTGACCTTTGACTTTATTTCTCTTGGATGATCACTGACCTATTTTTTTGGGTTAGTTATCAAAAGCTCTAGGTATGTTTTTACTCTGTATTGTAAGCTATGAAAAATCTTGATATTCAGATTTAGATATGTTTACTTAATTTGCATATGTTTTTATAGTATTTGTTGTAAAAATTCTCAAAATCTAGAAGGTGGCCATTATAGGTTTCCATGGAAACATACCGTTTAAAACACGATATATAAGTGCAAACTAGAGCAAAGCTCGTTGCAAAGCAACGAGTGGGTCTTCCGTTAATGTCGGAAGTAAAGCTGGAAGTTCCTGTAAGAAGCAGAGCTCTTAAACCAATAACAAGAGTAACTAAAATAAAAAGATGAAAAAAATCGAAATATTCCTGGTACGACTTAACAAAATCCGAATGATTTTAAGTACGACTTAACAAAAACTTTTCCAATTTCAAGAACGACTTAACAAAAAAAATCCGAATGTGTTACAGTACGACTTAACAATTATTTTTGGTACGAGTTAACTTTACTTTGAACATAACGCTATTTTTTTAAACCAAAGACGCGGAATCAAAATTTCCGGAAAAATCAATTTTTAAACCCCTATATCTCTGTAATGCATCGTCCGATTTTAAAACGGCTTTCAGTGTTAGATTCAGCTTAATAAGCTCTACAAAACACATATTCATTTTTGATTTGATCAGAAAATTCATTTTTTCGAAAAATTTGTTTCACTTCCGGTTTCGACCGGAAGTGACAGATTTTTATTTTGAGCCTTATTACAGAGGTAAATCGACCAAATCATAACCATTGAAAATTTCAAGCCTCTATTTAAAAGCGTTTTTGAGAAACGCCGCGGACAAAATGACTTTTTGAAAATTTTAAAAATGACGTTACGTCAAAACGGAAGTGACGCTGTCAAGAAAACTTTAACATCTTTGAGGGATAATAGTTACACATAATCTCTGAAAGTTTCATTAAAATCGGTTTGAAACCTTTTTAGTTATAAAGCCGAGAAGGAGTCAGAAAAAAAAAAAAAAAGTATAATAATAATAACTAGAGCAAAGCTCGTTGCAAAGCAACGAGAGGGTCTTCCGTTAATGTCGGAAGATAAGCTGGAAGTTCCTGTAAGAAGCTGAGCTCTAAAACCAATAAGAGTAACAAAAATAAAAAGAAAAAAAATCGAATATTCCTGGTACGACTTAACAAAATACGAATGATTTTAAGTACGCCTTAACAAAAACCTTTCCGATTTTAAGAACGACTGAACAAAAAAAATCCGAATGTGTTCAAGTACGACTAAGCAATTATTTTTGGTACGAGTTAATTTTACTTTGAACATTACGCTATTTTTCAAACCAAGGACGCGGAATCAAAATTTCCGGAAAAATCAATTTTTAAACCCCGATATCTCTGTAATGCATCGTCCGATTTTCAAACGGATTTCAGTTTTGTATTCAGCATGACCAACTCTACAAACCTCATAAACATTTGAAATTGAAACGAAAAATTCGAAAATTCGAAAATTTTAAAACACTTCCGGTTTGGACCAGAAGTGACGGAAACTAAATTCCAGCCTTATGTTAAAATAAAAACGATCAATGCTTCAACACAGAAAATTCCAAGTCTCCATCTTGAAGCGTTACGTCAAAACGGAAGTGACGCTGTCAAGAAAACTTTAACATCTTTGAGGGATAATAGTTACACATAATCTCTGAAAGTTTCATTAAAATCGGTTTGAAACCTTTTTAGTTATAAAGCCGAGAAGGAGTCAGAAAAAAAAAAAAAAGTATAATAATAATAACTAGAGCAAAGCTCGTTGCAAAGCAACGAGTGGGTCTTCCGTTAATGTCGGAAGAAAAGCTGGAAGTTCCTGTAAGAAGCTGAGCTCTAAAACCAATAAGAGTAACAAAAATAAAAAGAAAAAAAATCGAATATTCCTGGTACGACTTAACAAAATACGAATGATTTTAAGTACGCCTTAACAAAAACCTTTCCGATTTTAAGAACGACTGAACAAAAAAAATCCGAATGTGTTCAAGTACGACTAAGCAATTATTTTTGGTACGAGTTAATTTTACTTTGAACATTACGCTATTTTTCAAACCAAGGACGCGGAATCAAAATTTCCGGAAAAATCAATTTTTAAACCCCGATATCTCTGTAATGCATCGTCCGATTTTCAAACGGATTTCAGTTTTGTATTCAGCATGACCAACTCTACAAACCTCATAAACATTTGAAATTGAAACGAAAAATTCGAAAATTCGAAAATTTTAAAACACTTCCGGTTTGGACCAGAAGTGACGGAAACTAAATTCCAGCCTTATGTCAAAATAAAAACGATCAATGCTTCAACACAGAAAATTCCAAGTCTCCATCTTGAAGCGTTTTTCAAAAACGCCCTGGACAAAATCACTTTTTTAAAATTTAAAAATTGACGTAACGTTGAAACGGAAGTGACGTTGTAGTTGAACATTTAACATCTTTTAGGGACGATTATGCTACATAATCCCTGAAAGTTTCATGTAAATCCGTTGAAAACTTTTTGAGATATTAAGCTTTAAAAAAGTCAGAAAAATAAAGAAAAAGAATAATAATAATAACTAGAGCAAAGCTCGTTGCAAAGCAACGAGTGGGTCTTCCGTTAATATCGGAAGTAAAGCTGGAAGTTCCTGTATGAAGCAGAGCCCTTAAACCAAAAAGAAAAAGAATATTAATAATAACTAGAGCAAAGCTCGTTGCAAAGCAACGAGTGGGTCTTCCTTTAATGTCGGAAGTAAAGCTAGAAGTTCCTGTAAGAAGCAGAGCTCTTAAACCAATAACAAGAGTAACTAAAATAAAAATATGAAAAAATCGAATATTCCTGGTACGACTTAACAAAATCTGAATGATTTTAAGTACGACTTAACAAAAACATTTCTGATTTCAAGAACGACTTAACAAAAAAAATCCGAATGTGTTCAAGTACGACTTAGCAATTATTTTTGGTACGAGTAAATTATACTTCGAACATTACGCTATTTTTTAAACCAAGGACGCGGAATCAAAATTTCCGGAAAAATCAATTTTTAAACCCCGATATCTCTGTAATGCATCGTCCGATTTTAAAACGGCTTTCAGTGTTAGATTCAGCTTAATAAGCTCTACGAAACACATATTCATTTTTGATTCGATCAGAAAATTCATTTTTTCGAAAAATTTGTTTCACTTCCAGTTTCGACCGGAAGTGACAAAATACATTTTTTTGGTCAAATGCCATAAGTAAATCCGAAGATTAACAATCACAGAAAATTTCCAGTCTTTATAAACAACTGTTTACGAGAAAAGTCATGGACAAAATCACTTTTTGAAAATTTTTAAAATGACGTAACTAAAAAACGGAAGTGATTTAATGACTGAAACTCTAAATGCTTCAAAGGACAAGAATTTAACATAATCCCTGAAAATTTCTTGCAAATCGGTTGAATAGTTTTTGAGATATAAAGCAAAAAAGAAGTCAGAAGGAAAAACAAGAATAATAATAATAATAAACTAGAGCAAAGCTCGTTGCAAAGCAACGAGTGGGTCTTCCGTTAATGTCGGAAGTAAAGCTGGTAGTTCCTGTAAGAAGCAGATCTCTTTAACCAATAAAAAGAGTAACAAAATTAAAAAGATGAAAAAAATCGAATTATTCCTGGTACGACTTAACAAAATACGAATGATTTTAAGTACGACATTACAAAAACCTGTCTGATTTCAAGAACGACTTAACAAAAAAGATCCGAATCTGTTCCAGTACGACTTATCAATTATTTTTGGTACGAGTTAATTTTACTTTGAACATTACGCTATTTTTTAAACCAAGGACGCGGAATCAAAATTTCCGGAAAAATCAATTTTTAAACCCCGATATCTCTGTAATGCATTGTCCGATTTTAAAACGACTTTCAGTGTTAGATTCAGCTTAATAAGGTCTACAAAACACCTATGCATTTTAGATTCGATCCGAAAATTCATTTTTTCAAAAAAATTGTTTCACTTCCGGTTTCGACCGGAAGTGACAGATTTTCATTTTGAGCCTTATTACAAAGGTAAATCGACCAAATCATAACCATTGAAAATTTCAAGCCTCTATCTTAAAGCGTTTTCGAGAAAAGTCCGGGACAAAATGACTTTTTAAATTTTTTAAAAATGACGTCACGTCAAAACGGAGGTGACGTTCTCTTGAAAACTTTAACATTTTTGAGGGACGCTAACGTGCAATGATCTCTGAAAATTTCATCAAAATCAGTTAAAAACCTTTTGAGTTATGAAGCAAAAAAGGAGTCAGAAGAAAAGAAAAAGAATAATAACTAGAGCAAAGCTCGTTGCAAAGCAACGAGTGGGTCTTCCGTTAATGTCGGAAGTAAAGCTGGAAGTTCCTGTAAGAAGCAGAGCTCTTAAACCAATAACAAGAGTAACTAAAATAAAAAGATGAAAAATCGAATTATTCGTGGTACGACTTAACAAAATCCGAATGATTTTAAGAACGACTTAACAAAAACCTTTCTGATTTCAAGAACGACTTAACAAAAAAAATCCGAATGTGTCCAAGTACGACTTAACAATTATTTTTGGTACGAGTTAATATTACTTTCAACATTACGCTATTTTTTAAACCAAGGACGCAGAATCAAAATTTCCGGAAAAATCAATTTTTAAACCCCGATATCTCTGTTATGCATCGTCCGATTTTAAAACGGCTTTCAGTGTTAGATTCAGCTTAATAAGCTCTACAAAAAACATATACATTTTTGATTAAATCAGAAAATTCATTTTTTCGAAAATTTTGTTTTACTTCCGGTTTCGACCGGAAGTGATAGATTTTCAATTCCAGCCTTATTACAGAGGTAAATCGATCAAATCATAACCATTCAAAATTTCAAGCCTCTATCTTAAAGCGTTTTTGAGAAAAGTCCGGGACAAAATGACTTTTTGAAATTTTTAAAAATGACGTCACGTCAAAACGGGAGTGACGTTCTCTTTAAAACTTTAACATTTTTGAGGGACGCCAACTTGCAAAAATCTTTGAAAATTTCATCAAAATCGGTTAAACACTTTTTGAGTTATGAAGCAACAAAGGAGTCAGAAGAAAAGAAAAAGAATAATAATAATAATGAAAAAGAAACCGAAGAATAACAAGAGGGTCTTCCGTTGGAAACGGAAGACCCTAATAATAACTAGAGCAAAGCTCGTTGCAAAGCAACGAGTGGGTCTTCCGTTAATGTCAGAAGTAAAGCTGGAAGTTCCAGTAAGAAGCAGAGCTCTTAAACCAATAACAAGAGTAACTAAAAGAAAAAGATGAAAAAAATCGAATTATTCCTGGTACGACTTAATAAAATACGAATGATTTTAAGTACGACTTAACAAAAACCTTTCCGATTTCAAGAACGACTTAACAAAAAAAATCCGAATGTGTTAAAGTACGACTAAGCAATTATTTTTGGTACGAGTTAATTTTGCTTTGATAATAACGCTATTTTTTATACTAAGGACGCGGAATCAAAATTTCCGGAAAAATCAATTTTTAAACCCCGATATTTCTGTAATGCATCGTCCGATTTTCAAACGGATTTCAGTTTCGTATTCAGCATGACCAACTCTACAAACCTTGTAAACATTTATATTGAAACGAAAAATTCGAAAATTCGAAAATTTTAAAACGCTTCCGGTTAAGACCGGAAGTGACGGAAACCAAATTCCAACCTTATGTCCAAATAAAAACGATCAATGCTTCAACACAGAAAATTTCAAGTCTATATCTTGAAGCGTTTTTGAAAAACGCCCTGGACAAAATCACCTTTTTAAAATTTAAAAATTGACGTAACGTAAAAACAGAAGTGACGTTGTTATTCAAAATTAAACATCTTTGAGGGACAGTGATGCTCCATAATCCCTGAAAGTTTTATGTGAATCCGTTGAAAACTTTTTGAGATATTAAGCTTTAAAAAAGTCAGAAAAATAAAGAAAAAGAATAATAATAATAACTAGAGCAAAGCTCGTTGCAAAGCAACGAGTGGGTCTTCCGTTAATGTTAGAAGTAAAGCTGGAAGTTCCTGTCAGAAGCAGAGCTCTTAAACCAACAAAAAGAGTAACGAAAATAAAAAAGATGAAAAAATCGAATTATCCCTGGTACGACTTAACAAAATACGAATGATTTTAAGTACGACTTACCAAAAACATTTCCGATTTCAAGAACGACTTAACATAAAAAATCCGAATGTGTTCAAGTACGACTTAACAATTATTTTTGGTACGAGTTAATTTTACTTTGAATATTACGCTATTTTTTAAACCAAGGAAGCGGAATCAAAATTTCCGGAAAAATCAAATTTTAAACCCCGATATCTCTGTTATGCATCGTCCGATTTTGGAACGGCTTTCAGTGTTAGATTCAGCTTAATAAGCTCTACAAAACACATATTCGTTTTTGATTTGATCAGAAAATTCATTTTTTCGAAAAATTTGTTTCACTTCCGGTTTCGACCGGAAGTGACAAAATAATTTTTTCTGTACATTTGCCATAAGTCAATCCGCAGATTTACAATCACAGAAAATTTCAAGTCTTTATAAACAACCGTTTACGAGAAAAGTGCTGGACATAATCACTTTTTGAAAATTTTTAAAATGATGTAACTAGAAACCGGAAGTGACTTAAAGACTAAAAGTTTGAAGGCTTCAAGGGACAAGAAATTAAAATAATCCTTGAAAATTTCTTGCAAATTGGTTGTATAGTTTTTGAGATATAAAGCAAAAAAGAAGTCAGAAGGAAAAACAAGAAGAATAATAACTAGAGCAAAGCTCGTTGCAAAGCAACGAGTGGGTCTTCCGTTAATGTCGGAAGTAAAGCTGGAAGTTCCTGTAAGAAGCAAAGCTCTTAAACCAATAACAAGAGTACCTTAAATAAAAAGATGAAAAAATCGAATTATTCCTGGTACGACTTAACAAAATCCGAATGAATTTACGTACGACTTAACAAAAACCTTTCCGATTTCAAGAACGACTTAACAAAAAAAAATCCGAATGTGTTACAGTACGACTTAACAATTATTTTTTAGGTACAAGCTAATTTAACCAAGAACTTGATACTAATTTCTTAACCAAAAACGCGGAATCAAAATTTCCGGAAAAATCATTTTTTGAACTCGTATATCTCTGTAATGCATCGTCTGATTTTAAAACGGCTTTCAGTGTTAGATTCAGCTAAATAAGCTCTATAAAACACATATTCATTTTTGATTTGATCAGAAAATTCATTTTTTCGAAAAATTTGTTTCACTTCCGGTTTTGACCGGAAGTAACCGATTTTCATTTCGAGCCTTATTACAGAAGTAAATCGACCAAATCATAAGCATTGAAAATTTCAAGCCTCTATCTTAAAGCGTTTTTGAGAAACGCCGCGGACAAAATGACTTTTTTAAAATTTTAAAAATGACGTAACGTTAAAACGGAAGTGACATTTTCAAAGAAACTTCATAAACTTTGAGGTATTATAATTGCACATAATCTCTGAAAGTTTCATTAAAATCGGTTGTAAACTTTTTGAGTTATAGAGATGAAAAGGAGTCAGAAAAAAAAATAAAAAGAATAATAATAATAATAGAAAGAAACCGAAGAATAACAAGAGGGTCTTCCGTTGAAAACGGAAGACCCTAATAATAAAAAAAAACAATAGAATAACAAGAGGGTCTTCCGTTGAAAACGGAAGACCCTAACTAGAGCAAAGCTCGTTGCAAAGCAACGAGTGGGTCTTCCGTTAATGTCAAGAGTAAAGCTTGATGTTCCTGCAAGAAGCAAAAGCAACTTAAACTAAAAGATAAAAAAAAATACGAATGATACTATGTACGAATTAACAAAAACCCTAACGATTCTAAGAACGACTTAACAAAAAAATAATTCCAAAAGTGTCAAAGCTCTTAACAAAAATCGAATTATATTTGGTACGAGTTTGAACTTTACGGTATTTTTGAAACCAAAAACGCAGAATCCAAATTTCCGAAAAATCAATTTTTAAACCCTGATATCTGTTATGCATCGTCCGATTTAAAAACAGATTTTAGTTTTGTACTCATCATGAAATATATCGTAGGTTAGATATGTTTAATTTTTAATATTGAAAAACAATGAAAAACTAAAACAAGAGGCAAATGGGCCACATCGCTCACCTGAGGAACAATAGGTGTAAAATCAGCTTAATGGAGTCACAATGCAAACTATCTGGACAATGTACAATAATACATGTAGATCCTGTATAAATAAAATCCACTTTCCCCCCTAAATATTCTTATGTTTATAATCATTAGTTCCTTTACTAAAAGGATGATTTTATATTGATTTTATAGTCATATCGCATGTTGAGTATTGCAGTTCTCAAAAAGATCCTTAACAAAAGTTTATATATGGGATATAAACCTACATCAAACTCTGAACCTTCTTGTGAGGCCAAAGAACTGTCCTGGGGCCAAAGTCTTAACAATTAAAAAGAATCATCTGTCTGATTAGTTTTTGAGAAGAAGATTTTAAAATATTTACTCTATATATTCCTGTTAAACTTTGACCCCCCCCCCCCACCCATTGTGGCCCAAACCTACCCCGGGGTCATGATTTTCACAACTTTGTATCTACACTACCTGAGGATGCTTCCACATAAGTTTCAGCTTTCCTGGCTGATTAGTTTCTGAGAAAAAGATTTTTAAAGATTTTCTCTATATGTTCCTATGTAAAAATCCATGCCCCTCTTGTGGCCCCACCATACCACCTGGGACTATGATTTGAACAAACTTGGATCTACACTACCTGAGGATGCTTCCACTTTACATATGTAATTTGAGCTTTTCTGGCCTAATAGTTTTTGAGAAGAAGATTTTCAAAGATTTTCTCTATATATTCCTATGTAAAACTTAATCCCCCTCTTGTGGCCCCTCCCTACCCCCGGGGACCATGATTTGAACAAACTTGACTCTACACCACATGAGGATGCCTCCACACAAGTTTAAGCTTTTCAGGCCGAATAGTTTTTGAGAAGAAGATTTTTGAAAAAAAACAACAAATTTTCAATAATTCTCAATTATCTCCCCTTTAAAGAGGGTGTGGCACTTCATTTGAACAAACTTGAATCCCCTTCACCTAGTGGTGCTTAGTGCCAAATTTGGTTGAAATCTGCCCAGTGCTTCTTGAGAAGAAGATGAAAATATGAAAAGTTTACAACAACGACAACGACAAATTGTGATCAGAAAAGCTCACTTGAGCCTTTGGCTCAGGTGAGCTAAAAACAAAATAAAGGAAACATAATTGCATACTTTTATTGAAAAACAAATTTTCACAGCTAACAATTGTAAATTACTTTAAACAGCCATAATTTTGTTTGTTATAATTTCTTATCAAACACAAACCACAACAAGGCCTGATGCTTTCTTAAAGTTCCATTACAGCAACTGTTCATGAATTATCCGATTTAATTTGAATTACTGGTAAATAGTCTGTAGAACACATTAAAGAATATGCATGTGGGTAGAGGTGACAGGTTAACCTCAAGAGCTGAAAAGAATCAACAGGTAAAAACCATGTGGCCACCAATATCTGAAATTAAAAAAATTAATAAGCTGTGTTACCGGTACTAATAATAGCTGTGTTTACATTAACATATGCATAGTATTTCTGGAAAAAAAAATACACTGACCTTGCAGTGTAATTAGTGTGACATATCCCGATACGTGACATTAGATGGCACAGGACAGTTTTTTTGATACATATCATTGTAGCCTGGGGACGTGTGTCTTCGGAACCCTGTAACTAGAATTTCCTCAGTTCTCATTCAGCACAAATATCTTTAATTCACTCTTTATAAGGCCAATCATCAATTTCTGAAGAAAATTACTAGTCAAAACCTGTAAAATTTTCTACATACTGGTTTTTATGAGATTTTGACCCTTCCATATTTTGCTAATTTTTCATGATTTTTCAGCTTTTTAGACCTCCCTCAGCCAATTCCCTGCAAAGGGTTGACCTTCCGTACCATGTGCATGTTGCACCATCACATGTCAGAAACTTACCGGTGTATAGTTTATAATGCCCCATCCACCTACTTTTCGTGTTATTTACCTTCCCGTCTGTAACTTGCATATTCACTGTCTAAAGTCAACACAACAGTCATAGCCACAGGTTTTGCATTTTACTTCTGAAACTCATGTACCTAACATATGGGGCCTACATATTGAATATCAATTTCAACAAGAGATATCCCTCTAACTAATGATAATCGATAAAAATCATTTCATGAATTTAGCAACACTCATAAGCCTTCAAGTACAGCAACTCTCAATTTTACAAAAATATTGACGGGTACTTTATCCGAAACTGTCCCTTGCTACCTTTAACTTACACTAACATTCTCTGAAAAGTCATCTTGTCTTAAACTTACAAAGCTTATGCTATTCTGAGAAAAAGTATACCTCATTTTGCCAATTCCATTAAGGATTAAGAAAAATATGGCCACTTAAGTGAACCCAGCATTTCCACTTTCCTCTATTTAACACAGATTCATAGGGCTCTCCATAAATAAAGCATCTTTAGAGGTCAACTGTTGTTCAACCTCCCTAAATAAGAAACCTTATTCAAAACTACATACATATACATGATATTATCATGACAAAAGCATCACATCACTTAGAAATACCCTTACATGTATACCCTCCCCCTATTTTTTGATTTTCCTAAGAAGCATTAGTTTGAACACTTTAACCTAATATTATGAAACTTGAGGCAATTCTCTTGAGTCATTTCTCACACATATTTGAAAACAACCATCACTGACATTGAAAATTGATCTTTTCTTGATAAATGGATGAAATGTAACATTTTTTTTCACAAAAAGACATGCCGCCATACATGTGATTTCTTGTTTTCATGAAACAGTAAGCTTATAATCATATTTAGTGAATATCTTATTTATTCTGGTTTCTAGTCTCCTTTTAACTTTGCTAAAATAGTAAGACCTACAAGTGTGATGTCTGCTCTTAATTAAAATGAAATTCAAACACAACCAGGTACCTGGGGACAGATGAGAATTCCATGATAAATGTTCAAATTTTACATGTTTTCCTACATTTTTGATGCATATATACAATAAAAGGGTAAAAATATGTTGTTTCTTGATCATTTCGAGAGTAATTATTATAGCAGATGTTATTTCAAGGTCAAATGTACATTTACATGTCCAACATGTAATGGTAATGGAGGCAATTGGAAAGAGGGGGTGGCTTTTTGAATTCTGTAAATATATCTAAAATATCACTTTTGGATAGGAAGGAGCAAAAACTTGAGTTTTTTTACTCAAGTTGATAACTGCATTTGTCTACATGTGAATTTTATTTGAAAGAAAAATATGCTGTTTTAAAAAAAATTGAGTTATATAAGTCAGGTTGCTTAATGTTATTTCATGAAATCAGACAGCAAAATTGCTGCAAATTTATAATTTAAATAATTCAATTGATCAAAACTCTTTTACTGTGCAGTATTAATTCTTATCTCGGTAATTAACTTAAGCCTATTAATTGTCATCAGGATAGGAAATACCTACTTTCTAAGCCAATTTACTCTAGTGGTGGTCATTCTACACATTTAAAAGGGATTTACTTCCCTTGTATATTATAGCTAATAAATCATGTAATGACATATATAACCAACAAAATCATCCATTTCCCCAAAATAGACTACTTTTGGTACAAAATCCACTCAAAATTACAGTTAAATGAGAAATCTGATAATACCATGTAGTCTTGAAACTTACACTAACATTCTCTGAAAAGTCAACTTGTCTTAAACTTACAAAGCTTATGCTATTCTGAGAAAAAGTATACCTCATTTTGCCAATTCCATTAAGGATTAAGAAAAATATGGCCATTTAAGTGAACCCAGCATTTCCACTTTCTTCTATTTAACACAGATTTATAGGGCTCTCCATAAATAAAGCATCATTACCTAATCTTTTAGAGGTCAACTGTTGTTCAACCTCCCTAAATAAGAAACCTTATTCAAAACTACATACATATACATGATATTATCATGACAAAAGCATCACATCACTTAGAAATACCCTTACATGTATACCCTACCCCTATTTTTTGATTTTCCTAAGAATCTTTTCTTATTAATGACAGGTTTTAAAAACAATATTATGTTTAGTATGTATAAAATTCCATAAACAATTTTACAAAGCTTTGGATTTTAGTTGCACAATGAAAAAATGAGGGATATTGCACGATAATACATAGTACTCATTTTGAAATGCATTGTTCATTTCTTTTCCTAGATAGAGATATGCACAAAATGATGTTGCTCTGTGATGCTTTGCCAAGATTAAAAGCATGAGAGAGAGAGAGAGAGAGAGAGAGAGAGAGAGAGAGAGAGAGAGAGAGGGAGAGAGAGAGAGAGATCTGAGGCACATGTAGTAAAAATTATTGTAGTACATACATTTGTCTTACTGTAAAAATTGTTTACAATGTAGATGTGTTCTGCATGTAAAGTTTACCTAAAATGAATCAATAAAATTCAATATATATAAAAGATAAACTAATCTCAAAGAATTTACAATGTTCTGTGAAATAATCAAATCTTGAGAAGAATGTTTTATAGATATCAGAGAACATTAACCTTAAATCTGAACTTAAAGTTCTTTTCATCTTGCACTCTGTTTTACATGCTTTTTCACAGGCGATAATCATATATATATAACGGCGAGCCAGACAAAAGTTCTAATTTTAATTAGACTGAATATTTACCATGTCAAATATATTTATTTAATTAAGCACAAGCCTGTCTGAGTTCTTTAATTCATTAATTAAGTGGAGGTGATATGGTAAAGATCTGCTATATTCAAATATTTAGGATAAAGTTATCATCATGCAAACATGCACTCTAATTACAACATTCTACTCTTG